>NC_079891.1:21326015-21542484 GCF_024868665.1 Triplophysa rosa
ATATATATATATATATATATATATAATAAATATATAGCCCACGCCAACAGACAATAATGTAATGGTAATTCTAAGTGTGTGTGCTGCAGTGTTATAGTCACAAAGATGGAAGTAATTTTTACGCTTTGCATAGAAACAAAAGGAAAAATGGACGCTTTGGTTATAGGTAGGCTAATTCTTAAAAAACAAAAGGAGTTGGAAGAAGCTGTCAGTCTGATAAGTTGTATTTGTACATCTGTTTGAGTCAATATCAGTTTCATGGCATCCTGGACATCGTAAATCAGGAAGGACATCAGCAAGAGCCAAATAACATTGAAGAATCCGTTCAGTGCCAGACGCTGTTTGCAGGTATGTTTTAGCATTCAGCAGTTGAAGAAAAAACATGCTGAAAGCGATCCCAACGTTATTGTTCCTCAGTATCTTTATCTGTTGGGGTGTTGTGGTGTGAACACTGCTATTTCCTTACATTTACAAAGATATTTAAAACTTTATATCTTTATATCTATCTTTATAGACTTTCCATCGGACACACACCTGGCCCGAAGTTAACTTTGGGTCAGTGTTTGGTTATCGGTCTGGGTAGTGGCTAGTAAAATAACAATTTATTTTATATTTAATTTATATAAATTTTACCTTATAATAATATTTTTTGTATATTATTTGTATTAGATAAAAATTGAACTACTCAGTTTTAGATTCTTTGCAGAGGTCTAATGAAAGTTAAAGGTGCCGTTCCCCGTGATGACATTGTTCAAACTTTAGTTAGTGTGTAATGTTGGTGTTAGAGCATAAATAATATCTGCAAAATGATAAAGCTCAAAGTTCAATGTCAAGCGAGATATTGTCAGAAAATTTGCTTTTCAAGGACTACATAGAACGGCTAGAATCGGACTACAGCCATTTACTTCCCCGGTAAATGATGTCACTATTCCGAGTTTTTGAATAACCTCCGCCCAAAGGAATACACCAAAAAAGGGACGAGGCCTTCCTTAAAGAAGTGGAAGAGCCGCTGGAGTAGTTTTTGGTTATCAGAGATTGTAAACATTTAACTATGTGCTTAACTACTTTCATCACAGTCCTACAGCTGGTAATAAGAATTCAGCTACACACATTCTAAGATAAACAACAGTCAAATAACAGGATCCATGACTTTAACATCAGCTGTGAAATCTGTTCGGTGTAATACACTGATATTGTGTGTGTGCATACCTCTAAAACACTTCTATGAAACGCCCTTTGAAGTCCCGCTTGCAAATGTTTCCTGGTCAATCTGATTGTTTTATTATCCAACTTATGTCCAATATAAAAAAGCACAACTAACGCTTCTGTTATTAGTGTTAATTAATACCGTTCTGATGCCAGTTGGTCCGGTGTGATTTCCCTCTGTCATGGCTCTGCTTCGTTTAGTCATGTTTTTCTTGGTCTTGTAGCAGAGTCATGACAAAGCCTTTTGTTATGTGTGGAGAGAAACATATTATTGTCCTTTTGACAATAATATACGTTCTCTCCAGTGTCTCGTCTCTGTTCCCGCCATCTCTTTCCTTGTTATCCTTCCCTGAGTGTTTGATTACCCACACCTGCCCTGTGTCGTTATCCCTCGTTTGTCTTACCTTTAAATACCCTCTTGTTTCTTTGTCTTGTGCTCGTGGATTGTACTGTGTTCGTTCGATGTGTGCTTTGTGCCTAGTTCGTGCTGTTCTTACTTAGTCTCGTGTCTTGCTCTTGTTCCTGTTCCCTGTCTAGTGGTGTATTTGTTATTGTATTATTCTTATTATTTTTGATCTTGTTTCGTCTTGCCCCCTCGTGGGAAGTTTTTGTTTTCTGGTATTAGTCTCAGTTTCGTTTTTTCCCCATTGTGGGTGTTTTAGTTTCTATTTTTGTTCTTTGTCTTAAAGTATTTTTGTTAACCCCTTCACGCCTTCCTGCAGTTGGGTTCTCCGCACCACGTTCATGACACCCTCACCATAGTAAAACGAATTGCGATCTTTAACAAAGATTGACGTTTGCACATGCACTAGCAGACCTCCGTTACACTTCGATCGATCCACATGTTTTTAACTGATGAAGTGAAGTTGATGCCATTGTTACTGTTTATTGCTAAAAGCCAAAGCTTATGAATACACATGCACTGAGAGGTGGACCGACCAATCACAACAGCCTGAGAAGCGGAAGTTCTCTGATCTTTAGACATCTTCAGACATACGCTCTAAGCGGGGAACCAATCACGACAGACTGGGTCAGCTTTACCAATCACAGCATTTCGGAAGGAGGGACTTTATAGAAGCTGGAAAAAATCTGCTCGTTTTGTGAGAAGAGGGACAGTGGTGAACAATAGACTCGAAATATGTGAAATATAAAGTGTTTTTTGAAACTAGAAACATGAACACCCAAAAAACATAATCAAAGCTTCAAAAATAACCAAAGAACGGCACTTTTAAGTTTGGGTCACATAACATTTTTGTTGTTGTCACTGAAACCGTCTATAGTTGTCATTTACATTTACGCATTTGGCAGACGCTTTTATCCAAAGCGACTTACATTGCATTATACTATACATTTGTTTCTAAGTATGTGCAATCCCTGGGATTGAACCCATGACATTGGCGTTGCTAACGTTGCTATGGTTTTTTACCATAATAGAATGGCATTAAAAATGTATTTTTTCTTTTGATGAACAGTAAACTTGAGTAAACTAATAATAACAGGATACCAAATTCTCACATTTCACATTTCAAATGAACACATCTGCAACTTGTAGTGTGTTGAATCCAACATTAGATTTGATCAATGTATCTGTTTCTTGGGAATGAACTATTTGACAGTTTCATTGCCAACACAATGCTCTGCTAAATGAACTACAGGAACACTGATATTTGCTTGCTTATACTATACTGTAGTATACTGTAACAGATAAAATCAGTATTAAGTTAATAGTTTTGGGGAAACCGCGGAATGGTATTAGTTCATTATGCAATTAACTAATTTGCAAGAATATTTTTGGGATTTTTCTCAAACTGAAGTGATCACCTCTAAGTGAAATGATGTGCAGCTGTATATAAAGGCTCAGCGCTGAATCCCCACTAAGCGGCTCTTACTGCCTGATGAACTGTGTTATCGTTTAAATATTGTGCTTGACATTGCCAGTAAAGGCAAATAGCACAGATTCAGCTCATTTGGCCAACTGTGCAACACTGGTTGTATTCATTTGCATTTTAGCTAAATATGAAAACCTGAATTAATATTGTATTCATATTATTTATAATGTAATTTTTATAAATGTGCTCAGCAAAAGGAAGTTATACAGAATGTGCAGTGCATAGGTCCGCAGGATTAGCAATAAGAAACAGTGCTTTAAAAATCCTTGTCCCAGTGTGCTAAAAATATTTACTTTGAATTACTTTGCATTAACTAGCCAGTTATTGCAGAATGCTTTTCATTCAAGGGCCCATAGAAAATAAGAAAATAAATAATCAAATTGAAGTTCCATTTCAGCAAAATAATGATGGAAGCAAAATGATAATAGCATAATGATTTTGTCATTTGGATGTATGTCTGTCTTTCTCCTCAATAAGGATGTACTTGAGAGCGTTTTTAAATCCAGAAGTATGCCATATTTGATCTGATAGCTTTAGGACAGTGTTATCTACTAAGAAGACCTGGGACCAGTTGCATAAACATAGCTGCGAAGTTAAGACTGTGTCTTAACAACTATTCTCACAGACTACCAAATAGTTAGGACTAATCAGTCTTACTTTTCATATTTCAATTAAACCAGTCTACCTTTTTATGTAACTGACTTGAAGTTATGGCCAGTCTTGATAAAAAAAATAGATGACTAACTTGTAAGACTAGCCTAAGCAGTTTATGCAACCGGTCCCAGGGGACTTGTTGTGCCTTATGTGTCACTAAGTGGGGTCTTTTTTTTCATGGTAAAAAGAAAAATACTGTAGATCATCTTTAGACAATGGCAATAAAAAGTTATTTTTGTTCTGCGTTCATTGCATTGTGTGTGTTGGAGTGTTTAATTTATATTACTTATGTTAGAGTAGTTGTTCCTTAATTTGTACTCCTGAGGATTTATTGATTGACAGCAATGTTTGTTTGTGCGCTCTACAAAACATAGGTTAAACTGTTCTGAAATCAGCGATTGAATATTGACGGTAATTGCGTTGAGGGCCCTCAATTTGGATGTACAATGTCTCCACAGGGACTTAAAACACAGCATAAACTTGTATGTCTGGTCAATGACACAACACGGTTCAATACGTCCAATAAGATTTATATTTATTTGATTGTATTTTCCCACAATGATCTCATGAGAAGATTTGAACCTCACTGATAGAAGGTCTTTCATCATGAGGGCCTGGCAAAAGACCGCAGACGGTATTTATCTGACGAGAAAGCATTAGTGGCTTGTGGAATTAATGGAACGTGCACGCACGGGTCACACAAAGGCCAGAAATATTTGTCTTAGACATTGATCTAAAATAGCCATTGGGAGGGAAGGGTCATGAGGTCTGGAGCAAATTCAAAAGCAAACACTAACAATGGCTAAATGGATAAAAGATTTATCTTTTTCTCAGTTTTACAAAGAAAGAATCAGAAAAGTTGATATTATCCGAATGTTAATGGACCACCGTGTGTGGATGTGAATGTACTTTAAGCATAACAGCATGATCAGTGTTAATTATGTGCGCTTTAGGAGACAAAAACAACACTTGCATGTCTCAAAGTCAGTCTGTGTTTTTATTAATGTGCAATGCACAGATGTGAAGTATAACTCATGAATTCTTTACATGCAGAGAGCCAGTTATCAAATAATGATAAATTCGATACATTATGCATAATGACTTATAAATGAATAGAATATTCACGTAATTATTGCAGGAATGTGTTTAGAATATGAAAAAGCAGTGTTGCAGATATACAACTCCACATTAGACGTAATTACTTACTCATTATTGTGCTCCAGTTTCTAGTTGCAGGAGATGTAATGTTGGAAATATTCTAGTTTTAAAGCAAAAAACCTATACAACCTATTAAACAATAAAATAAAACATTTTTTATCCTAATCATAAAAAAGAGATTATTTGTATTTATCACGACATTTAAAATGAAGTAACTCTTAAAGGGATAGTTCACCCAAAAATCAACGTTGTGTGATTTTTTTACTCACCCACTGTAACACTCGCACGTTCCCCACCGGACTCCAATTCCCACAATTCCCTGCACGCACACCTGCCATCGTTGATTTCACCCGCACCTGTTTCCCATTTCACTCATTATCTGGACACTATTTAGTTCCCCTTCTGCCTCTGTTTAATGTTGGTTGTTAATGTCGTTTGTTGAGTTCTTGATGTATACCCGAGTTCTAGGCAATCTGTGGCACGGAGAATGCTTTTAGGTCCGCTACCCTCTTGAGCGCCATCCGGAGAGCCATCTTCATCGTGAGGTGAGAAAGAGCAGGCGTCTCCGAGGGGCTCCAGAACCGCATCAAGGTCGCAAGAGGGTACGAAGCGCAGGTTAGGTGCCCGCGCCCCTTAGGAACCAAATGATCAGGTTGTGCTGTCCTAGAGATTACCAGCAACTGAGTCGTGATGAGCGGCAATACACGTTCAGTGTGGAAGGGGAGAGATTACTCTCGAGTCTCTGGAAGCACCGCACTCACCCAATCAAGCAACTCCGCGGGTCTTCTCTTCGAGAAGAGCACCAAGATGAGAAGAGGCACCACTTATAGGCGTATAGTCGCCTAGTGGCCAGGGCCCTGGCCTGAGTAGTGGTCTTAACCGCCGCAGGGGGTAGGCCACTCAGGATCTCCTCGTTCCATCCAGGGGCCAAGTTCTGTGCAATGGGGCTCACTGGTGGGAAGACGTACTTCCGCTTGTCCCACGGCCAGCTGTGTGCTAGAGCATCCGTGCCGAGGGGGGCCTCGGGCGGGGAGTACCTTAGCGGGCAATGGGTGGTGTCCAGGGAGGCGAACAGGTCTACCTGAGCCCGCCCGGACTGTACCCAATGAGCTGGCTGCGCGGGGGTGGAGTCGCCACTCTCCGCGAGGCGTCAACTGACGAGAGAGCGCATCGGCTGTCTGGTTCAGGTCACCTGGGATATGTGTGGCTCGCAGGGATCTGCTCACCTGCGGACTCCACAGGAGGCGTCGGGCTAGCTGCCGTAAGCGAACGCCACCCTGGCGGTTTATATACGCTACGGCAGTTGTGCTGTCTGACCAGACCAGTACGTGCTTGTTCTGCACGAGAGGTTGTAACCCCTTCAGTGTGGGTAGCACATCCAACAACTCTAGGCAGTTGATATGCCTGCGCAGGCGGGGGTCTGTCCATCGCCCCGACAATGCGTGCCCGTTGCACACGGCATCCCAACCCTGCAGGGAGGCATCTGTCGACCCTGACGCGTCTCGACCTGCCTGAGAAGGACCCCCGTCCGTAGAAAGGTCATTGAAGACCAAGGGGTTAGGGTGCGTCAGCAGAAAAGCGTAATCACCATCCGCCTGCTGCCGGTGTGCCACGCTCTCCAGGGAACTCGACTCTGTAGCCAGTGTTGGAGCGGTCTCATGTGCATCAACCCGAGGGGTATCACCCCTGCCGAGGATGCCATGTGCCCAGGAGCCTCTTCCCGCTGTTCAACACTGACTGAGTGCAGTCGCGCTGTAATGGACACAGAGTTGAGTTCCATACCAAAAAAGAGGATGCTCTGAACAGAGGAGAGCTTGCACTTTTTCGGTTGACCTGTGGTCCCAATCAATCTAGGTGCTGAAGCACTAGGTCCCTGTGTGTACATAACAGATCTCACGAGTGTGTCAAATGAGCCAGTCGTCGAGATAGTTTAGTACCCGCAAACCTCTCTCCCTGAGGGGAGTGAGGGCGGCTTCCACGATCTTCGTGAAGACTCGTGGGGACAGGGACAGACCGAAGGGGAGGATGGCTTCAATGGCTGGCAGTGCGGATCCCTCGCCGTGGGGGGGACCCCCGAGAGGAGATCGGCTCTGCAGTTTTACCTGCCTGGCAATGATGTAGGACAACGCACCATCGAATGAGAGTGCTTAGGCTGATGATTATCCTCGACATTGGGTCTTGACGCAACGTCGAGTTGCCGAACACCGTCGTGTAGAGGGTGAGAGCGGCTGTGATAATACCCAGACGAAGATGTGGCACAACGCACCGTCGATTGAGAGTGCTTAGGCTGCTGATTATCCTCGACATTGGGTCTCGCCGTGACGCAACGTCGAGTTGCCGAACACCGTCGTGTAGAGGGTGAGAGCGGATGTGATAAACGCCCAGAGAGGGAGAAAACTCTTAGAAGTGGGCTGTTGGGACGGGGCAGGAACCGTCCTGGATCGACCACCAGCAATGGAATGGCTGGGGTCGGGCCCAAAGGTATTCTCGATCTCCCTGGGGTCTTCCCATGAGGGCCGCTTTGGCTTCCGCCAAGGGCTGCTGATGGGGTGGTGGTCTCCTCTTTGATGTCTCGAAGAGGACGAGGGCTGCTGGGAAGCAGACGGTGCACGGGATCTCGGCGGCCAGAGGGCGGTCGAGTCGCTTCTGGGAAGGACATACTCCCTAACTGTCGAGCTCGACAGTATCACCAAACAGCCCCCCCTTGCGAGATGGGTGCATCGAGAAAGCGGACTTTCTCGGTGTTACTCACGTGTGCAAGGTTCAGCCAGAGGTGTCTCTCCTGGACCACAAGTGTGGACATCGCCCGACCCAGGGCCCGAGGGATCACCTTGGTTGCCCGAGAGCGAGGTTTGTGACGCCACGGAGTTCCTGCATAAGCGCTGGGTCGGTCTTACCCTCGTGGAGCTCTCTCCGCGCATTGGCCTGCAGGAAGGCCATAGCATGGAGAGAGGGGACAGCTTGGCCCGCAGCAGAGTAAGCTCTCGACATCCCTGATGCCGAAAAGCCTACGTGCTTTGGACGGGAGTCTAGGTCGAGCCCCTAGGGGACATCGACGTATCCTCTAGCTGCCCCACCATCGAGGGAAGAAAAGGTGATGGAACTAGTTCACGTGTACACGCTGAAGGGGGCGTTCCAGGTCGTACTAGGTTCCTCATGCACTCCGGGGGAACACGGCACCCGTGTATCCAGCCGCGAGCATTGGGAGAGGCAGTGCGGTGCATCGCAACCCAATGCCGGCGGCCCGGGAAAGCATGGCTGACATTTCGACGTCCGCTTCTTCCTGATCTCGACCCCCCGAGGGAGGGAGCTTCAAGGAATCTTTAGAGTCTGATGCCATTAAGTCACCCTCCGTTGCTGCAACAGACATCTCATCATCACGTACCGTGTCCGATACGTGAATGAGGAAAAAGACAGTGGGACCGTCTCATGGGGAACAGTCAGACGAGCAAGACGAGGTGCGAACGGTCCGCGAGCCAGTGGCTGACGGATTAGCGCTCACAGTAATCCTCATATCACCCTCGCTGCTCGCCATAGTCGGCGGCAGGGCCGTAGTCCTGCCGTCACGGAACGGGAAGCAGACGAGGTGGTGGCTGAGTCCCGTGGGAACACAGCCACCCGTGACGCAACGTCTGAATCGTCAACCACCCGCAGTGCGGGCAGGACGCATCCACAACATCTGCCCCAGCGTACTGGAAGCAGACATCGTGTCCGTCCCCCTCCTCGATGAGTGTGTTGCACCCACGAGAACAGCGGGACATGCCCCGCTGGAGAAATGTGCTCTTTTAGAGAAAAAACTCGAACACTTCTGGAACCGCCGAGACGCCCAGGGGAAGTCGCTGCAGGAAGGGACAGTCCGCTGCACCACGTCGTAGAGCCGGCAGTCTTGTAGTTGCTACTTGAAGCGAAGTCTGTTGATCATGAGCGAAGGCTCCGAAGAACAAAAGGTGAATGAATGAGGCACGCCGTCTCCCTTTTATACCCGGATATCCGGGGGCGGATTCCGGCATGCAAATTTCATTCGCCAATTTTCATAGGCCTTTTCTAAGAAGTCGGAAGCGATTGGTTCTCAGGGACGAACCCCATCTGTCGGTTCGACACAACGTCGAGAGACCGACAGAAAGGGAACTAATATATTAAATGTATATGCACCCACAAACGCTCGAAGCCAGCGCGCATAGTGGGGCAGATGCACCAACAGCAAACGCTGGGAGTGAGCGCAAACAGTGGAGGCAGCAGGCAAAAATGCAGGCAGTGAGTGCACACATCCCGGGCAGCTGCCTAAGATTGCAGCGATATGAGCTTGGCTATGCTGCAGCAACAAACAATCAACCCATGTAGTGTTGTGGGCGTGGTCGCAATTTGAAAAATGTAAATCCTTTTTATTGCAATGTAAGAAGTTCCACTCTCCAAAACAGCATGTTTGGAGTTTGATTGGATAATAAGAACAAATAGGCTAACTGGCCATTGTGGCCGGCCAAAGCGCTCCGTTTGATTTTTCCGAGATGTTCTACTCTTCCCTGTCGAACCCGGAAGCTAACCTTACCCACTGAACCATTTCTGAATCTGAATCTGAATCTGAATCTGAATTTCTGCGTTTGAATTGTCCTATATTCAATTTAAGAAATTTAATATTAAATATTCATATATATTCAAATATTATCTAATTCAGAACTATATTTAATGTCAGGAAATATTCAATTTTGTGCATTTACACTTATCTAAAATTCAGATTTACAAAATTCAAATTCAGATTGTTTTGTCATATTTCTGGCTCCATACCCAGATAGCACAGGTACATCTGTAAGATGTCTGCTAAAGATCTGGAGATCTGGAAAACATTTGCTGTGTAAAAACATCTTCTAAACATCTCAGAAAGAGCTTTTGTACATCCATTCTAAATCATACACAGCTTACAGATATCTTCTAGAGGTCTATAGGACATATGATAGCAGACATTTAGAGATGTAGGGCAGATGAGCAAACACCATCTGCCAGATGTCTTGCAGATGAAAATGCAGACATCAAATAGATGTCTCTCAGATGTACATGTGCAATCAGGGCTTTAAGGTAGTTGCTTAAGGTAGTTGACTTAAAAACGAGGACTTGGTTTTCAAAGCACGCAGCCTCAAAAGTTCAAGAAGCCAACTGAAATGAGACGGTCTAGCCTCGCGGAGGATTTCCTAATTGCGTGATTTGCATCACCTTTTGCGTGGTGCCAGCATGACACAGCAGAGACGTTTCTGACTTTTTTAAACAGATACGGAGTCAGAAAAATTATATTTTATTTTCGAGAATATGTAGATTAAAACAGCCCAACAGTATATTAACCAACCTTACAAATTCAAAAAACAAAATAATGCACCAATAATGTTAATTAACAACATCACATATAATATTAAAACACTGGAATTGACCGTTTTTGTGAATTACATACTTTTATTTAACTAAAGTTTTGATAGATTATTAAAAAATTTCAAGCCGTTACAGGCGCGCAATGAATCTCAGGATAGCCAAAGCTGTGAAGGATACATTTGTTGTATCCTTAAAAACCTGTGGAAATAAGGTTGCATTTTGGGGCTGCTTTTGAAGCAACTTTTGAATCGGGACAGCCTTACCAGCCTTCAGTCGCGCTGCTGTGACGCGATTGGTCTTAAAATGCAGCCTTCAAAGCAGGCAGCCCCCGAATTGGGACACAGCCGAAGAAGTGCTCTCGTGAACGTGCGCCATACACTGAGGCTGAATTCGAAATCGCATACTGCCATACTATATAGTAGGCGAAAAGTAGTAGGCGAACGAATAGTATGTCCGAAACCTCGGTCTTCATAAAACAGTAGGCGAGAATTTCCCGGCTGGTGCACTATTTCTCGCGAGATTTGGACGTGCGTATACTACTGTTGTGTCTGAATATGCTTACTTACCTACTATATAGTATGAGAAAACAGAGTAGTATGTCCAAATCCTCAGTATTCATAAAAGAGTAGGTGAGAAATTCCCGGATGGCTTACTGGTTACACCCACATTCTGAAGCACCCAGCGACAGATACTTGGGATACTTCTCTATCCCATGAGCCCACGGGACAGGATAAGTTCATACAGGAGCATGGCGGAGAACTGCGAGGCAGGTGTTTTCAAAAGTGAGTATTACTAACCAACAACGCGTTTATTTGCATTGCAGTTGCATTTGTTAAAGTGTTGTAGCATAAAGTTAACCTGTAAGATGCTACATAGTAACATATATTTGTGATTTTGCTGTGAAAATGTAGTGTTTTAATATGTCTAGCTTAAAGGGGTGTTCCACACACACACGCGTCTTCGATGTAGACTTAACGTTACATAATAAAACTATGCGCAAGTTAAAGACACGTTTTAATGACATGTAACGTGACCTGTCATTTTCTCTATAAGTATTGCAAATGAGCACATCACAACATGAAATACACATCACAGTAATGTAGCTTACGTCTGTTAATATGTGGTACAAAGCATTGTTCACTGCTTGCATAGATACATATAATGTAAATAAACATATTTACTTAAGTAACTAAACATAATGTATATATTTTATTTGTCCATTACTACTGATGATGAATTCAGGAAAATTTGAGTTGAATAAATAGCGAGTTAACACATGTGCAACTACCTCCACATTTAAATGCAGTATTGAGCACAAATCACAGAGGTCACTTGAATCTTGTTTGACTGTTACAGGCACAGGCTCAGAAAGCGCGGCTTTAAAACTGCGCTGCCTAGCATACATCTGGCGAATCTGCGCTCTCTGCCAAACAAAATGGATGGACTTCTTCTACTCTACCGGACAAATAAGGATTTTTCAAACTCTGCTGTTTTGTGTTTCGTGGAAACGTGGCTAAATGACTTCATCCCGGACAGCGTGCTACATCTGCCCGGCTACCAGCTGTTCAGAGCGGACTGCGACGCAGAATCAATGGGAAAATCGCGCGGTGGTGGGGTATGTTTCTACATCAATGAAAAGTGGTGTACAGATGCAACAGTGATGAAGAAGATGTGCTTTCTCGACCTAGAAGCACTCTTCATTATCTGTAAGCCCTTTTACTCGCCGCGAGAGTTTTCCTCCTTCATTCTCGTGTGTGTTTACATTCCACCGCAAGTGCACGTGAGTGTGGCGTTACAACAGCTCGCCGATCACATCACGGACACTGAGCAACAACATCCGGACTCTGTTATTATTATTCTTGGCGACTTTAATCAGGCAAAACTTACACTCGAGCTGCCAAAATACAGACAACACATCACATGCCCTACCAGAGACAAAAATATTTTGGACCATTGCTACACCACAGTAAAGAATACATATCGCTCTGTCCCTAGAGCAGCTTTAGGACTGTCTGATCACTGCCTGTTTCACCTTATCCCAGCCTACAGGCAGAAACTAAAAGCTGCCAAACCTATGGTAAGGACTGTTAAAAGATGGACCAACGAAACAGAGCGGGCCTTACAATCCTGTTTCGAGTGCACCGATTGGAGTGTTTTTGAAGCTGCTACCAGCGATCTGGACGAGCTCACAGAGACTGTAACATCATACATCCGTTTCTGTGAGGATTTGTGCATTCCTACCAGGAGTTCCTTAAAATACAACAATGATAAACCATGGTTCTCAGCGAAACTCAGACAGATTCGCCAAGCCAAGGAGGATGCCTACAGAAAAGGAGACAAAGTCTTGTACAAGCAGGCTAGGAACACATTGACAAAGGAGATCAGAGTGGCTAAGAGAAACTACACTAAAAAGTTGGAAAACAGGTTTTCAGCCAACAACCCTGCGTCTGTGTGGAAAGGCCTTAAAGACATCACCAACTACAAGCCACCATCCCCCAATTTTGCAGGCAATCAACACCTGGTCAATGATCTGAATGACTTTTACTGCAGATTTGAAAATGCTAACTTTACACCTCACACCAACTCTGACATTCTCTCTACACAACACCTATCACCTTCAGTCACCCCACCTCCTGCACTTCAGATCAGAGAAGAAGATGTGTGCCGAGTCTTTAGGAAACAAAAGACAAGAAAAGCACCAGGCCCAGATGGTATCTCCCAAGCCTGTCTTAAAAGCTGTGCTATTCAACTGACCTTCATCTTCTCACAGATCTTCAACAGATCACTGGAGCTGTGCACAGTTCCTTCCTGTTTCAAGTGCTCCACCATAATCCCCATCCCAAAGAAACTCAAAATCACAGGACTGAATGACTACAGACCCGTCACTCTCACATCTGTGGTCATGAAGTCATTCGAAAGACTGGTACTGGCTTATCTGAAGGACATCACAGAACCCTTACTGGACCCCTGCAGTTTGCCTACAGAGCAAACAGGTCTGTTGAGGATGCAGTTAACATGGGGCTGCATTTTGTCCTGAAACATCTGGATAGACCAGGGACCTATGTGAGGCTCCTGTTTGTGGACTTCAGCTCTGCTTTCAACACCATCATCCCATCACTGCTCCAGACAAAGTTAACCCACCTATCTGTTCCTGGCTCTATCTGTCAGTGGATCACGAGGTTTTTGACAGACAGGCAGCAGTTGGGGAGCAGTGAGAATGGGGAAACTCACATCCAGCACCCGTACAATCAGCACTGCTCTTCTCCCTGTACACAAATGACTGCACTGCCCAGGACCCTTCTGTCAGACTTCTGAAGTTCGCAGACAACACCACACTCATTGGCCTCATCCAGGATGGTGATGAGTCTGTGCACTGACAGGAGGCTGAGCAGCTGGCTGTCTGGTGCAGTCATAACAACTTGGAGCTGAACACGCTTAAAACAGTGACGATTGTGGACTTCAGGAGAAACCCCCCTGCACTCCCCCCTCTCACCATCATGAACAGCATTGTGGCAGCAGTGGAGTCATTCAGGTTCCATGGCACCACCATCTCTCAGAACCTGAAGTGGGACAATCACATTGGCTCCATTGCTAAAAAAGCCCAGCAAAGGTTGTACTTCTTACATCAGCTGAAGAAGTTCAACCTACCACAAACTCTATTAGAGTCATAGAGTCTGTCCTCTGCACATCCATCACTGTCTGGTTTGGCTCAGCCACAAAGTCAGACATCAGAAGACTACAGAGGACGGTTCGGACTGCTGAGAAGATCATTGGTGCTCCCCTGCCCACCCTCCAAGAACTGTATACATCCAGAGTGAGGAAAAGGGCTCAGAAAATCACGCTGGACCTCTCACATCCAAGCCATCATCTCTTCACAATGCTGCCGTCTGGTCGGCGCTACAGAGCACTGAGCACCAAAACAACCAGACACAAAAACAGCTTCTTCCCTCAGGCCATCTACCTCTTGAACAGTTAAATGTTTTTACACACACCGTGCGATTAATAACTCAGTGCAATATTAATTATATCCTCCAGATAATACACTATCTATTTTTATACAACTTTTTCTGTAAATTATATTTCATTCATTCTGCTGTATATAGCACATACCTTGTACTACAATAGTCTATTCTTATTTTTTACTTGTACATATTTACATACATACATAGCTTTACACTCTCTATATCTTTATCTTATGTTTATTGTATTGTATTTCTTAATTTTTTATACCCATAGGCGCTTATTTAAATCATTGTGTACTGTATTCTATTGTGTTATGGTCTCTGTGTACTTGTTGTTGCTGTTTCTGTGTTCTGGATGCTCCTGTCACCAAAACAAATTCCTTGTATGTGCAAACATACTTGGCAATAAAGCTCTTTCTGATTCTGATTCTGATTGAAATAAAGCTTTGATTTATGTGATGTTTACTTGTATATGTATTAATAATAATTACATTAATTTATTTTCTTACATCAAATGTTCGTATTTTTTATTCATGGTTATTCTATAGTTTTCTGTAAATAAAACATATTACATTACTTCATGCATTATGTCATTGCTTCACTGAAAACTTATCCATTCACATTTTTGTAGTCTGTATAGATGGCATATGGAAATACAATTAAATTTAGTAGCCTATGTTAATACAATATATCATTTGGTCAGCACTGATCAATAATATTGTGCACAAGTGTAGGTGTGGGCTAGCAATGCATTTCTAGGGTACATTTAATTTATAAGCAATAATACTTATATTCCTTGACAATAAAATCAGCAGTGCTTTCCTAAGGCAAGCTCGTCGAGCAAGCTGCCCGACGTCTCCTTTGTGAACGCATTACAAACATGTTGCAAATGCTGGGAAAACTCATGGAAGCTAAAGTTAGCATTACTGATGTTAATAACTCAACTCAACTTTATTTATATAGTGCTTTTTACAATTTTCATTGTTACGAAGCAGCTGTACATAAGACATATTGACTATAAGCGAAACAATTAAAGTCGTACCTGCAAAAACAAGAAAAAGTTGAAAACACAGAAGACAGACATACCCACATACAAAACACTCCACACACACAATATGCACACGTACTAACACACATAGACACATAGACAAACACACACGGACACGCACGCACACACACACGTACACAGACAAGTACTCGCACACACACGCTCAGTGAGAGCACACATTTAAGATAAAGGAGAGAGAAGCACAGGTCAAATATAACAGACTATAAATTCCTATATGCAATATTAATTAAGTAAAACTTTAAAATTCTAAAGCAACACCCCCCCCCCGGCCAGGCAAATAGTGCAAAAAACAGTATGCAAACGGTGGCGAGGAACCCAAAACTCTAATCGAGAAAAAAAACCTCAGGAGAATCCAGGCCCAACCAGGGGATTCCAGTTCCCCTCTGGCAAAAGCTGCTGCCTCTGCACAAGCTTCAGAGAGCTTGCACAACAAGGCTAAATAAAATAAATAAATTTACTAATAAGGTAAATTATAGTTTAAGATTATCATTCATAATCTAATAGCATTTGAAATTTTGTGGTGAAGACGTGTCAGGTGACCGCGTCCTTCTTTATCCAGCTCTATCAACTCAGCTCTTGTCAGGTAGCCGCTTCACATTCTCCGCTCTACTATCAGGTCAGGCCATGAACTGCATCCTGCTCGCTGTGGTAACCTTGGAACAATGAGACAAGACTGGCTGAGAGTAGAGTACTGTTCTGTGCTCTTTGATGCAACAAGTACATCAGTTGTTGTTGGAAGAGTTCCTGGTTCCGGTTGATCTAACTAATGCAGCCTAAACCCTCAGAGGATTAGATTAGACTAGATTTAAACTGACAGAGTGTGTCTGCCTCCCGGACAGTGCAGGGAAGACTATTCCAAAGTTTAGGCGCTAGATACGAAAAGGATCTACCACCTGCACTTGATTTTGAAATTCTAGGTATTACCAACTGACAGGACGCCTGAGAGCGTAATGCATGTGAAGGACTGTAATACAAAAGGAGTTCATTCAAGTATTGAGTAGCTAAACCATGTAGGGCTTTATAGGTAATAAGCAAGATTTTAAAGTTAACGAGATGCTTTATAGGTAACCAGTGCAAGGTTGACAGAACCGGGCTAATATGTTCATACTTTTTTGTACGTGTAAGAACTCGAGCTGCCGCGTTTTGGACCAGTTGGAGTTTTTGTAATAAGGCTGCAGGGCAACCACCTAACAGTACAGTACAGTAGTCTAGTCTTGATGTCATGAATGCATGAATTAACTTCTCTGCATCTGACATTGACAGCATATGACGTAGTTTAGATATATTCTTAAGATGGAAAAACGCAATTTTGCAGGTGTTGGCGACGTGGCTCTCAAATGAAAGATTACTATCGAATAGAACGCCAAGATTCTTTGCTGACGACGAGGGTTTTATGGAACATCTGTCAATAGTTAAATAGTATTCTTGGTTGTTACTTATAGCAGTTTTCGGTCCAATAAGTAACACTTCTGTTTTGTCCGAGTTCAGTAATATAAAATTGTTACTCATCCAGTTTTTTATATCGACTATGCATTCCATTATTCGCTGGAACTGCTGTGTTTCATGAGGCTTCGAGGAAATATAAAGTTGAGTATCATCAGCATAACAGTGAAAGCTAACTCTGTGTCGCTTTATTATATCTCCTAGAGGTAGCATGTATAATGCGAAGAGCAGAGGCCCTAAGACTGAGCCCTGTGGTACACCGTACTGGACTTGTGATTTTCGTGATACCTAATTGTTTATTGCTACAAATTGAAAACAGTCAGATAAATAAGATTTAAGCCATTTCAAATATATTCCTTTAATGCCGACGTAATTTTCGAGTCTATGTAAGAGTGTGCTGTGGTCAATGGTGTCGAACGAATCTTTCTACAGCGTTGTTGGCATGGCCATAGCGATTTTTTGACGCTCTCGACGGCAGCGGTCTGAACGCACAGTAACAAGACAGAGGAGAATATATCGATTAAAGACAATATTTGGTTTGTTTTTCACACATAAAGCATTCTCGTCACTTCAAAAAAATTCAACTGAGCCACTATGCGCGGTTGGACCAATTTAACAATGTCTTTAGTACTTTTCTGGACCTTGGCAAAAACTGACACCATGGTTTCAATGAGGAGGCCTGGAAAGCTCTCGGATGTCACCTAAATATCTTTATTTGTGCTCCGAAGACACCGGAAGTTCTCTAAACATGTTTAACGTGGGTGAGTAAAAAATCACACAAAGTTGATTTTTGGGTGAACTATGCCTATAAGTGTCTTTTACACATGGTTTCACAACCAGATTCTAATATTCCACTAGAAAATCCATAATGCAATTAACCCGTTTAGGTTTTAAACATACTGTACGAAACCACACGAGGAGGCAGATGCTTCTTAAAGTCTGCCAGATGTTTGGCATTCATTTCATGAAACAATCACATACAACAACCTATATTGTCAAGTGGACGTTGATGGTCCAAGTCTAAATAACCAATTCACAGAGCAGACCTAGATCCAACACCCAAACTTTCAATACGTACGACTCTAAGATGATGCAAACGTTTGCTGCTTCCAAATGTCCTCCCACCCCTTCTAAAAAATAGAGAAGTACACACAACATCGACATTACAATAAACACTGCTCACCAAGCTTGGCTCTTTATATGAAACTAATAGTGGCCTGAGGCAGCTAGCAAAAATAGAACAAGCAAATACAGAAGGAAAGAGAGAAACCTGGTGAATTCCTTCGTTCTGCTGTATCAAGTTAAAGGGGGTGGGGGGTACATTTGTGTGCTCTGCAAATTAATATGAAAGTGGGCGAGGCTATGAAACTGTCACTCCAGATGTAGTGTCTACAGATGAGCATGAGCTGTGAACATTTTAAAATGACACCTGGATCATTAATAGATTAAGTTTTATGCTATAGTGTAGATACTGTTAAAACAACATCTTGATGAGATCTTAATCACATGATGATGTAAGATCCAGATCCCATTATTTTCCTTTCTTTCAAAAAATACTCAATTCATTGCCTGCAGCTGCCTAGTTTCCCTTTCTGTCTCTTGACGTTGTGTCGAACCGACAGATTGGGGTTTGTCTTGAGAACCTATCATCTTCTGAGTATTTAGAAAAGGCCAATGAAAATTGGCGAATGAAATTTGCATGCCGGACTCCTCCCCGGATGTCCGGGAATAAGAGGGAAGCCGGCGTGCTCATTCATTCACCTTTTGTTCTTTAGAGCCTACGCATCTGATGAGCTACTCTGCGATCTTTAGTGATCAATTCCTGCTGGATTCTACAACGTCGTGCAGCGGACGGTCCCTTCCTGCAGCGACTCTCCCCTGGGCATCTCGGCAGTTCCGGAAGTGTCTGAGCAAATTTCCTTCTAAAAGAGTTAATTTCTCCAGCGTGGCATGGCCCGCTGTTCTCTTGGGTGCAACACACTCATTGAGGAAGGGGACGGACACGATGTCTGTCTCAGGTGTTTGGGTCTCCGGCACGCTGAGGCAGCCTTTGTGGATACGTCCTGGCGATCCAGACGTTACGGTCACAGGTGGCTGTGTTCTTCATGGAGGCAGCCACCACCTCGTCTGCTACCCGATCCATGACGACAGTGGCTACGGCCCTGCCGCCCGCTTTGGTTAGCACCGGGGGTGATATGGGGATCACTGTGAACGTTAACCCGCCAGCCGCAGGCTCACGGACCGCTCACGCCCCATCTCGCTCATCTGACTGTCCCTCAACAGGCAGTCCTACCCCGTCTTATTCCTCAGCCACGTACTCGGAGGTGCGTGACGAAGATGAGATGTCGATTGCAGCATCGGAGGGCGACCTTTTGGCATCCGACCCCGACGATTCCTCGGAGCTCCCTCCTTCGGGGGGTCGAGCCCAGGAAGAAGCGGACGTTGAGATGTCAACCATGCTCTTCCGGGCCGCCGCGAGCATTGGGTTGCAGTGCACCGCACCTCCCCCACCCCAGCGCTCGCGGCTGGATACGTGGTACCTGGGGTCTGAGCGCGGCTCCAAGCCGCGCCCAGCTCCGGTCCCGTTCTTCCCGGAGGTACATGAGGAGCTCAGTAAGACTTGGAACGAGCCCCTCACAGCCCGTTCCAGTCAGAAAGGCTCTGTCGCCCTTACTTCTCTCGATGGTGGGGCAGCCAGGGGCTATGCCAAGATTCCCCAGGTGGAGCGTGCTGTCGCGGTGCACCTGTGCCCGAAGATGGTGGCCACCTGGAGGGTGGAGTTCTCGATGGTGAAGAAGCAGACGGAGGCCATTAAGCACATCCTGCCCCGCCGCGACTCGGCCGCCACCAGGCCTTCGAGATCCCGAGCGGCGTCTGCTTCCCAGCAGCCCTGGCCCTCTTCAACACCGGCTGCGGCTCCAGTGCCCCCTTCCCAGGCTGCCTCCCGGAAAAGGACGTCGAAGAGGAAGCTGCCTCCCCATCAGCAGTCATCGCGGAAGCAGAAGCGGCCCTGACGGAGAGACCCCAGGGAGATCGAGGTTACCATCGGGCCCGACCCCAGCCACTCCACCGCTGGGTCGGAAAGGGACGGTTCCTGCCCCGTCTCACCATCTGCTGGCCCCCTCCGGGGGATCTCCCCCGGCAAGGAATCCGTACTGCTAGCCATCGAACCACCCCCCGGGGGGACGATGAAGAACATCGGACCTCTTGTCCCCCTGTCACGGGTTCTGGGAGCCTGGCTTCGACTTCCCAAACTGTCAGGCTTGCTAAGGAAGACGATCCGTCTCGGCTACGCGATTCAGTTCGCTACACGTCCGCCCAAGTTTCGGGGCATTTTTTACACCTCAGTCAGAGGCAAGGATGCTCCCGTTGTTCAGGCGGAGGTCGCCTCCCTTCTGGCAAAGGGAGCGATCGAGCCCGTCCCACCAGCCGAGATGTTCAACGGGTTGTACAACCCGTACTTCATTGTCCCCAAGAAAGGAGGGGGGTTGCACCCTATCTTGAATCTGCGTGTTCTGAACAGGCACCTACACAAGCTGCCTTTCAGGATGATCACGCAGAAGCGCATCCTGACGTCCGTCAGGTGTCAGGACTGGTTCATGGCAATCGACCTGACGGACGCGTACTTTCATGTCTCGATCCTCCCTCGACATCGGCCGTTCCTACAGTTCGCGTTCGAGGGCTGGGCATATCAGTACAGGGTCTTCCCCTTCGGTCTCTCCCTGTCTCCACGGGTCTTTACGAAGGTCGTGGAAGCCGCCCTCCTTCCCCTCAGGGAGGGAGGTGTGCGGGTACTAAACTATCTCAACGACTGGCTCATCTCGGCTCACTCGCAAGATCTGTTGTGTACACACAGGGACCTGGTGCTCCGGCACCTAGATCGGTTGGGGCTACAGGTCAACTGGGAAAAGAGCAAGCTCTCCCCTGCGCAGAGCATCTCTTTTCTCGGTATGGAACTCGACTCTCCATGACAGCGCGACTGACTACAGAGCGCGCCCAGTCAGTGTTAGCCTGCCTGACGCACTTCAGGCAGCCAGCGGTCCCCCTGAAACAATTTCAGAGGCTCCTGGGACACATGGCTTCCTCGGTGGGGGTGATACCCCTCGGGTTGATGCACATCCGACCGCTCCAACACTGGCTACAGAGTCGGGTTCCCTGGAGAGCGTGGCACACCGGCAGGCGGCGTATGGTCATTACGCCTCTCTGCCGGCGCACCCTGACCCCCTGGTCGTCTATGGCCTTCCTACGGACAGGGGTCCCTTAGGGCAGGTGTCAAAGCACGTCGTGGTCACGACAGATGCCTCCCTGCAGGGTTGGGGTGCAGTGTGCAACGGGCACGCAGTGTCGGGGCGGTGGACGGGCCCCCGCCTTCTTTGGCACATCAACTGCCTGGAGTTGTTGGCTGTGCTACTTGCACTAAAGAGGTTCCAACCGCTCATGCAGGGCAAGCACGTGCTGGTCAGGTCGGACAGCTATCACGACTCGCCCGACACCTCCTCCTCTGGAGTCAGCAGGTGATCAGCTCCCTGCGAGCCATACACATCCCGGGTGACCTGAACCAGACAGCAGACATGCTCTCTCGTCAGCTGACGCCTCGTGGAGAGTGGCGACTCCACCCCCACGTGGTCCACCTCATATGGGAGCAGTTCGACCGGGCGCAGGTGGACCTGTTTGCCTCCCCGGACTCCACCCATTGTCCGCTTTGGTACTCCCTGACCGACGGTCCCCTCGGCACGGATGCCCTTGCGCACAGCTGGCCACAGGACAAGCGGAAGTACGCCTTCCCCCCAGTGAGCCTCATTGCACAGACCCTGTGCAAGGTCAGGGAAGAGGAGCATCAAGTGCTACTAGTTGCGCCTTACTGGCCCAACCGGACTTGGTTCTCAGAGCTGATGCTTCTGACAACAACTCCCCCCTGGCCGATTCCCCTGAGGAAGGACCTTCTTTCTCAGGGGAAGGGCACGTGGTGGCATCCCAGGCCAGACCTCTGGAACCTCCATGTCTGGTCCCTGGACGGGACGAGGAGATCCTTGTCGACTTACCCCGGGCAGTGGTATAGACTTTCATGCAGGCCAGGGCCCCGGCCACTAGGAGGCTCTATGCCTTGAAGTGGCGCCTCTTCTCGTCCTGGTGCTCTTCTCGTGGAGAAGACCCACAGAGATGCTCGATCAGGTACGTACTGTCCTTTCTACAGGAGAGACTTGAGAAAAACCTCTCCTCTTCCACACTGAAAGTGTATGTTGCCGCAATTTCCGCACATCACGACCCAGTTGCTGGCAAGTCTCTAGGACAGCACGACCTGGTCACCAGGTTCCTGAGGGGCGCGAGACCCTGTCTGATCGCCCCGTACCCTCTTGGGACCTCGAAGTGGTCCTGGCGGGCTCCAGAGGCCCCCCTTCGAGCCCCTGGGAGAGGCCGATCTTTCTCGTCTTACAATAAAGACGGCTCTCCTGGTGGCGCTTGCCTCTATCAAGAGGGTAGGGCACCTACAAGCATTCTCTGTGTCCTCGGGTTGCCTAGAATTCGAACCTGGAGACTCTCACGTTATCGTGAGACCATGGCCCGGCTACGTGCCCAAGATACGAACCACTCCTTTCCGGGACCAGGTGGTGAACTTACAGGCGCTCCCCACTGGGAAGGAAGACCCAACCCCATCCGTGTTGTGTCCAGTACGCGCACTGCGCCTCTACTTGGACCGCACGCAGAGCTTTAGAAGCTCTGAGCAGCTCTTTGTCTGTTTTGGAAATCAGCAGAAGGGGAGGGCTGTCTCCAAACAGAGACTGACCGATCACAAGATCACCCCTGCCCCTTAGGAGTGAGGGCACATTCCACTCGGGGTGTGGCCTCCTCGTGGGCACTGGCTCAGGGTGCCTCTCTGGCAGACATTTGCAGAGCTGCGGGTTGCGCTACGCCCAATACCTTCGTGAGGTTCTACAATCTCTGCGTGGAACCGGTGTCAGCCCGCGTCCTGCAGGGCAACAGGTAGGACCGGCAGCCAGTAGGGCATACGCCTGCGAAAGCCCTTCCCCCTCTGGGGGGAGCTGCGGCTTTTTCGCCTCCCTTCTTTCCCCTCGGTAAAGAATAGGCATTCCATCCATCACTAAGCACCTTCCTGGGGACAGGCTGGGCAGAGCAGTCCTGCCCCCTTAGGCCGGGGAACAGTTGAGCCACCTGTATAGCTCTAACCGGACCTAGTGCTCCAGACATGGTAACCCCCCCTCCGTGGGCTGTTCCGTCTGATGTATCCTCATGAATGGTTCCCACCTTGACAACCCATGACCTCCCAAGGTGGACTCCCACCTTGCGGTTAACTCCTTAGTCCGCACAATCCCATGAGTCTCCCCCGATGGCGAGACCATGTGGTGTCTCCACTACTCCTTAGGTAGTGGTCTCTGCAGCGTTTTTCCCCCAGGGGGGAATATTGCTTACCCAGTGGCCCTTACAGTGCTGGGCGGCTTCTTGCTGTTAGAGAATGAGGCCTCCGCCCGTGACGGCCGGTGGCAGGGGCTTCCCAACTTTTTGCAAAAGCTCTGGGACCCCCTACCTCTCCACTGGAGGGTTACAATTTCGCGCTAGCGCTCACGTTTGACTCGCCCAGGCCAGTCAACGTCGCTCCGCTAGAGATGTGACGCGGCTCAACGCTGTGGTGTTTTTCATAGGAACCCCAATCTGTCGGTTCGACACAACGTCGAGAGACCGACAGAAAGGGAACGTCTTGGTTACGGATGTAACCTCAGTTCCCTGATGGAGGGAACGAGACGTTGTGTCCTTTATGCCACAACGCTGGCCGCCCACCCCAGTGATCGGGGGGGGGATGATTCAGGCTCCTCAGACCAAAAGGTGAATGAATGAGCACGCCGGCTTCCCTTTTATAGTCCGGCATGCAAATTTAATTCGCCAATTTTCATTGGCCTTTTCTAAATACTCAGAAGATGATAGGTTCTCAAGACAAACCCCCATCTGTCGGTTCGACACAATGTCTCGTTCCCTCCATCAGTGAACTGAATGTTACATCCGTAACCAAGACGTTTTTAATATATAATTTTATCAATTAACTTAGTAATGGCAATTAGACATCTTGAATTCAAGGTATGAATTAAATAATAATTAACTAAATATGTTTTTAATTGATGATGATGATGATGATTATTATTATTAAATAAGTTATAATTAATTAATAATAAATATATAAATAAATAATAAAGTTGCACAAACACCAAAACAACTAATCCCTGTATTTCGAGTCCAGAAGGACACACAAGTGAGAAAGTGAGTGACTAAATAATCCTATAACAGGCTATGATGAAATGAGAGAGAAAATAGAGTTGATGAACGTGTAGTAATTGGACATCATGAATTCTCGCTATGAAATAAATATTTCATAATAAATAACTAAATATATTTCTTATTATAGCATCATCAATAATATTAATAAGTATTAATATTAGTATTATTTACAACATTATTGTTATTAATAAAAATAAACAATATTCATATTTTGTTATTATTAATAGTAATAATCATGTCATGATTCAGACAGGAAGAACCTAAGTGTAGACAGCCAACGTAGTAACAAAAATACTTTAATAAATAATAAACCCACGATGGGGCAACCAGCAACTCAAACAGGACTTAAAACAAAATACTTCCCACAAGGGGGCAAAACAAAAGAAATCAAACCAGCAAGAATAATGTCCACTTGACAAGATGGGCAAGACAGAAACAGGGAACTTGACGCAGGGGAATAAACTCCACACGAGCTTACATAAAACTCTACAAATTAAAACGTATTATTATTAATATACTAACTTAACACCAACAATAATCATAATGATAGTTGAAGTTATTATTATTAGTAGTAGTAGTAAGGGTGTTAGTAGTAGTAGTATTAAATAATTAATAATAAATAAATAAATAACAGAAATAAATAATAAAGTTACACAAACTCCAAAACAACTAGAAATCTCCCACTCAACTACCCCCGTGTTTCGAGTCCAAATGGACACACAAGTGAGAAAATGAGTGACTAAATAATCCTATAACAGGCTAGGATGAAATGAGAGAAAAAATAGAATTGGTGAATGTGTGGAGAGAAGGATGAAGAGAATCGATTAGCCGGGCTTGCAGAAGGAAGGAGACTAAGACATCAGCTGTTTGCTTCTGATAACAGCGCAGCTATGTAACCCCCCGCTCTCTAATGTACTCGCTGATCATGGCTTGGCGACTGTGCGTGTGATAGGGCTGTCAGAATCGTGCTCATTAAGTAGCTGAGTGGTGCCAGCTCTGTGTTGTACTGCTAGCGTCTTACCACATTCTGAGGCAAGAAGAGATGATTGGAGAGCGCTCTCGAATCCTCACGGTCGTAATGAACCACATTGCTGGGTCAATGAGAGAATGACCTTTAACACATGAAGAGAGTGGCTTGTTAATACTTCTCAGATGTGTCAGTGTTCAGAATGTCTGTGTGCGCTGACACGTGTGCTCGGGTTCTGAACACCTGAAGCCATGAATAACTCCATTACGTAGAACATAGGAACCTTACTGTACAGTATGTATCTGGCGGATGTGTATTGTGTAATATCACACTAGTGAAATGAATTTTGGGGTGGCCAAATACAGGGACAGATCAGACAGGGTCACCAATACAATCAACGTTTAAAGGGACACACAAACCATTGTTCAATGCAATGTTGCACACGTTACCACTGTGCATCTGTACAATATTGTGCCATCTGATCAGACCCTACCAGACAGAAAAACACAATATCATGGCATCTCACATCATTAAAGCTTTCCTGTGGCTCAGTGGTTAGAGCATGGCACTAGCAATACCAAGGTCATGGGTTGGATCTCAGGGGATTGCACATAGTCAGAAACAAATGTATAATACAATGCAATGTAAGTCGCTTTTAGCGTCTGCCAAATGCATAAATGTAAATGTAAAGCTTATCTGGTGAGGACCAAAAAAAAACATTCATATAATCCCTCTGTAGAATGTTTTCCAATAGTTATGTACTTTATATTTGAATGCCTTTTCAAATAGTTGTGTAAGATTATTCTGAAGTTATTTTGGATGATTGCCTCTGATTCATATACTTACGCTTCCCTTACCTACATGAGACTGGTAATTTATTTCGAAGTGGTGCGATGCTTAAACGAAAAGTGTATTTTCAGGGCTCTAGACTGCGACCAAAATGCTCGCAAATGCGATTGTTTTTTTATAACGTGCGAGGTCAAATTTCACAGGATCGCATTGGTGCGAGTTTTAAATTTTTTAAATAAACAAAATTTTGCCCGGCCAAAGATTTATTTGAACATTTAATCTGATTTATGAGTAGTGAATGACGTGCTTGTGATTTATGCAGGAAAGAGCGACCAAAGAGCTTGTGCACTCCCTCTTTCTCCAAACTAAAATGTGTGTTTGACTTCATTCGGTGTTGCGCAAACCTAACAGCATAAAAGCATCGTGGGACAGAGTGCTCTATATGCTTTTAAAACGCCCTCACGTAACATTGATGTCATATTCCGATCATTCTGCGCAGCGCTTAATGAGGTCAAACACGTCGGTTTCTGAACTGTCTCTCTCCCTCACACTTTAATTAAAAGCAAGGTCGGAAGACAGAATCCATGTTTCACGTGGCGCATTCGGAGAATATTTTTACCTGAATTACAGCTGAGTGTGAATGTGCTCAAAAGCATGTTGCCTTTTCTTCCCTGACAAGTGTTCCGCACATGCAGCTGACATAAAGGAAAAATCCTATCCAGTGAAGTGTTTTGCATGTTAAATTCTATCTTTTGCTATGTCCTAACAGCTGTGAAAAACAAACAGCGCGTCAATGTCCGCTAATGTCCGATTCGCAGCGGAATTACTCATTTGATCCGATTCATTTTGTTGAAACAACTCCTATGTCAAACACTGAATGTACGAGACTCACTGTCTGAACCCATCATACCAGTCACTCAAAACACCTCAGAATACAAGCGTGCTTAGACCATTTAACAAGAGTGGTTAGTAAGTATTTAAAGTTTAAGTGTATTTATGACAATGTGTAGTAAAGTAGATAACACAATAATTTAGTTCTGAGTTACTTTTGAGTTTTGATTTAATTTTATGATGTAAAAATAAAGAAGGCCAGTGGCAAAATTACAGCTTTTTGCAAAGAGGTCAATAAAGGAGGATTGTGATATCATAGGTTATATTTGTGTCAGATAATTTCATAGCAATATATAACTTGAATATAAAACTAAATAATAAAAACTGTATAAAATAACAAATACAAAGTTTCTTTGCATTTATTTAGGATTTATAAGGCTCGCAAGTGTTAAAGCGCAAATATGAAGCGGTCTAGCCGACTATTTTAAAAGACAGAGTGACAAATTAACAGAACCATTCATCAACTAAGGTCATTATGCAAGGTCTTTATGATTACTATAAAAAAGGGTGCGACCAAATTGTAAGTTGGTGCGACCCACTGAGAAAGTGGGTCACACCAGTGCGACCAGTGGGAAAAATGAGTCTAGAGCCCTGATTTTTGAATCGCTTTGTTCAGGTTCTTACATGCAGTTCCATCCAATGGAGTTGCTAAATTGTGCACACAAAAGTTTGTATTTTAATACATTTCAGTACCCATTTTGTGGATATGCCGATCTAGAACATCACAGCAACAGGATGCTGAACAAGTTTTTACTGGTTACATTCAAACTAGTTTTATGTCTCAAAGACAGATATCAAATAATCTTGTTTTAAGGCAAGGGTTGAAATTGTAAGCACATCATAAAAGGTGGTTTATAACAAAATTGTAGAGGTTGCATCCAAAAGTTTGTTAAGGAAATGAATATAAGGATGCTGATAGTGGTGTTTACACTAAACTAAATGAATTGTTTATGCATTGTATTATTTTGGCTGAAAGTATCACAATAAGACTCTGTCTCAAAAAATAGGATAATGCGTTTAATAAGACGTATTAATTTTTGTAGTGATTACAATAAAAAGTTATGTGTGTCAGCTGCTATAAGAGTCAGTAGCTGAGATGGGTGGCAGGAACCTTTGGTATACTGATGACCTTGAAAAATAAAGGAAAAAGATTATTGCAATGCCTTTTAGAAGATAATTGGTCATGAAATCATTGCATTTGGCTTTACTGATCAAAAATGAAAAAATATTTACAATGAACTATTACAGGGTTTGCAGTGAATGTGGAGCAATCAATCAAAATACTTTTGTGCCTTGGGGTAGTAATCATTGGCCCTGTCTGTTGGTCTTACGTTCCAAAATTGGATACAATCAGATTTGCGATAACAAATATTGGTTATTATGTGTCCAGATAAAGTGATTTGCAGTTTAAAATCTCTGCAGCCAAAATTAATGCAGGATTTAAGGTTGAAACTGTTAAAATTGAAAAAGCCAAGGTCGAGGACATTACCAAGAGTCAGAAAAATTAAAGATCTGAATTTGCAGACCAAAATCCAGTGCTTCATTTTAGTGAAAGATTGATAGTTGGGCGTGGCCAATTTAGTTTCATAGAGACATGTGGGATAAGCACTAGGCTTTGATTGACAGCCTCCTAAACAAACCGTATCAAATTGTAGACTTGTTACAACATCTTTTAAAAATATTGATAGCCTGCAGATGTTTTGTTAAGAATAACTTAATCCCTATCACAATACAGTGACATGCAGAAGGGACTCCTTCAGCAATGAGCGGCAGTTTTGCATAAGCGTTCTCAAATTTACCTCACAGGAGAGATTGTGGGCAGCATGATCTATTTGGAAAAGGATGCTAAGGACAGAAGAATGTGGTGGTTTCTATTTCTCTGGAGCTTTTACAATCTTAAAGGGAAAGCAACGTCCAGAGCCTCTTTGTATATATATATACAATATCTCAGAAGTTATTTGTTGGCAGCTTTTATTCTTTTGCGAAATGGTAAACTCACTGCTTAGTACAAAAGGTTAATAGTTTTCTGTTGGTGAGAGTTAATTCTAAAGATAGCAACCTAAACTTTTATCATATTTCATGAAATATTGGGTCAGGTAGAGGGCTTCAGTCTTAAGGAGTGCTGATTGTAGGATATACCTGGCATCCCAGCACATTTTGGACATATGCCAGTACTTGATGATGTCCTTGAAAGGAACATAGTTTGACCAATTGCAGTACATTGGAGACATCATTAAATTTAAACGTCCAGAAAATCACTATAGGCTTATACAAAATTAAAAGGCCATTCAAAATTTTTATTTAATCAGCATTTCTGGATGTATTGTGGCCATTCCAGTCCAGTGTCTGTTCAATTTCAACAAAATCAAACCTCAGGAGTGACATAAAGTCATCCAACAGCAATGTGAAAGACTGACAGCATGAAAAGTTACATGAAAACTGTGATAAAAATCCAGGTTATCACATGAAAAAAATGGTAAATATTTTTTAAATTGTTTTCTTTGTAGTATCTGAGGTCTGAAAAACTACAGAGCATCTTTTCTGTTATTTTGACCTGTTTCTCCAGTTTATTTTTTCTGCATATAAACGCAAATAGAAACAATATTTTTATTTGAAGATTGGGAGACATATTGTTAGTATTTCACAGAATGAAACAAAAATGATAATTGTAAATAGTAAATTTAGAATAACTGAATGCAATTTGGAAATGGTCTTTATGTATATATTGAAATGATTGGAAATCCCAAAATCCTGTGTTTTTTCTACAGCAGTAGATGAAATATTTTTGTGGAAGGGAAAATGAATCTTACAATGTAAAAGGCTTAGCAGGAATATTTTCTGGATTTGTTCATTTTGCTTAAGAATGTTCCTGGAGCATCCAAACATAGAATATAGTGTACATTTAACAGACGTCTGGGGCCCATTTACCAATATGTGCCTTTTAGCAAAATCACATTACATGATTAATATTCATGAGTCATAACGAAACATGAATGCTTACAGAAACATGAGGAAAAAAACAAGCAGTTGTTAATACAGAAATGAGTGTTTAATGTCATTCAGTTTTTGCTGTGCAACAACATTTGTATTAAGAGAATGATCAGATTTCAGTGGTACACGCACAGAGAGTCTCAGCACATGAATTTAGCCGTTTAGAGAAGCCCATATAGATTTTCACATGCATCAGCAAATTTGTGAAATCCTTAAATCTGTCCTTTCATCCTCTCAGATGATAAACAGCCTCTTTTAAAGAGAGTTTTCAGTAGTAGAGTTTACCTCTGAGCATGAAAGCCTATGTAATTGTAATTATACATGAACAGATTTCTCTGTTTTCAGTTAAACAGGCTTTTTTCTCAGATGTTGCTACAGTACATCTACTGTCAAGGACCTTATCACAATGGGCAAACCTCTGACAACCCTTTCATATCACATTGGCACACAACCACCTCACAGCAGACTGCATAGGGATATTTGTTATCGCTTTTCTATTTATTCGTTTTAATATTTGCTTAGAATGTAAAACCGCGAACAAAGACGGACTTTATCCATTCCCTAATGCTTGAATGTAATTTATGGGCTTTCGTTGTAAATTTGAATAGATGACAGATATCAAATCTTGACAGTAATTCTCTGCTGGTTTGGAAAGTTGGGTTACAGCATATCACTCAGCCTTTGACTATGAACTATTAATCTCGGCAAACAATGTCAGTTGTGATTTAAAGAGCCAAAACCAGTGTAGCTGCCAAGAAAGGCAGCAAGGGAACATCCATCGCTCATAGACACACGCTTGTTACAGTAATGTGTCAACACCAGGGGCCTGTTTTGAAGCAAACAGAAAATATTAGTGCTGGTTTAGGGGACAGAGGAATAGAACCTTTATTCTCTCATTCAGCTGCTGAAGAGAAGTCTTCATATGGAGCTGTCATCAAATATACTGTAAATAACATTAAAAGATGTAGCGGATAATCGGAGCCGATAGCCTAGTGGGCAGTGCTCCGACATGTGGCGCGGTTGTGCATCGGGCGACCCGGGTTCGATTCCTGTCTCGTGGTCCTTTCCCGAACCCACCCCCTTCTCTCTCCCACTTCGCTTCCTGTCCTCTGGAATGGAATAAAAGAAAAAGGTTAAAAATGTTTCCGTTACATTGAAGGAAGAGCTACGGAAAAAAGGCAACCAGAGAAAAAATAATATGAAGATGCAGAAGGAAAGGTGGGCGAATAAGTTTTACAAGGCCAGAATCAGTTTTACATTTGATTCGTGTCTCTCGAGACTGAGTCCAGTTCTGTTATTTTCGCTCATTAAACCCAGCTGCTTCCTGCAAAACATTAACAGAAACTCTCAGATTAAAAGTATTACACGAGCCTCAGTGGGAGCGAAGCAGACACATTTCAAGGCTTCGTTCGTAAATATTTTTCCAACGATTTACATTAAACGTTGAAGGCCCGTTCTTTCTTTCATACAACACTTGCTTTAACTCCTCAGGAGCAGCACTGGGCAATTGAATAGAAAACAAAAGTTTTTCAAATCAATAGCTGTTCTTAAAGACAGATTCATTCCCCCTCAACACTCTTCAAAGCATGTCATCTTATTTCTTGTCTTTGGACTGTCTTTCTTCTCTCCCTTTGCTTTTGTCATGCATCTTATGATTCTCTTCACCTCATCCCCTCGATTAACCATTCCTCGCCTTAATTTCTTTGAATTTTCTCTTTTGTCAATTTGTTAGAATAGCTTGAAATGAAAGAGCTGTATTATTTATATAAAATAGACTTGCTGAAATAGACACATAAGTATGCTTTCTTTTTGGTCCTTTGCCTTCTTGAAGATGGTTAGCCTTGAGAACTTTTGTGGAGTCGCTTAACATATATTTTTTTAGACACACAATTCTCCTTCCACTGAAACTTGTTTCTTTAAAAAACATTACATATACAATCATTAAAACAATTCAAATATCATCAGTAACTTAGAACTACAGTGTCAGTGCTTGAATCTTAAGGGTAGATGAGCTTTTTCATGTGCTGTCATACTAAATAGGGCTTCTATTTAGGTGAAGAATGTTACTGTATCACTTTGATTCATGTAAGGTGTAAAGAAAATATTGCTAGCTTTATAAGCTATTCTAGCAGAACAAGTCCATATGTAAAAGCTGTTGAAACACAAGTTTTGGGTTCTTCAAGTCCTCTTGGGGTGTTTTTATGAGCTTGGAAGTGGTGTGCATTCAAGTGATTCTGATTGGAAAAAAATGGATGCACGAGGCAATTTTACATCTGCTCTTTTTTCCATTTAGTGACAAATACAAGATGCTGTTTAGCAGTACATCAACAAAATGAAGAGCAAAGATGCATTAAGTGTGACTGATGATTAGCTTGACTTTTTTATTGTTTTCATGCTGCCACAAAGATTGATGGGAAATGGAGTTTTGTCACAAAAGCCTGTCAGCTCATAAATTGGTTAAATGAGTAGTTTTTTGGAAAGGTTCACTTTTTGTTAGCAGTACGTTAACCGTTTACAAACTACCTTGTTCCATCCACATTTCCATTTACAACTGATCATTGTCCGTTTGTGTCCACCGTGAATTTTGAAAAAGTCTAACACCATGTCTGCACCGGACTTGCGCGACGCGACACGACAAAAGACATTAGAAACGCGTTAGAACCCAATATAATTTTACATTTTGTCCACACTGGATGCTGCTGAGTTCAAATAAACAAAATAATGTTTTGGTGCCATTCATGTGTGCTCAACACAAACACAATGATTCCAACGTGACTTGAACAAACCATTTCTGTAAAGATGCCAAACACTGTTTGGTCAGTGCCCTCCACAAAGCACTTTCATTCATTCAGGACAAAAAAAACTAGCCAGATGGCTGTTTCCTAGCAACATAGCATTTGTTTTCAAACAGAGCTCTTTCAAACAGTCACTTGTTTTTCTGCTACATTTAATTTGATGGTAAAGTGCCATGCATCATCAAATCACAATGAATGGGAGAAACAGTAGCCGGAAACAACTGCTGACGATAAAGGTGTAAAGGTCTATAGATTTTCTTTTGTCAAGTACAGAAGGTGGTATTTAGGTAAGTTGTCATTCACTTGTTTTTGTTTGGAGAAAAGGAGGAACTTGATGGATCGATTTGTTGCTTTGTTACTTAACCACAATTGTGACACTGTGATGAAAAATAAGTGCTATTTTAAAATGAAAAATGTTTCAGTTGTTTAACACTACACAAATGTAAAAAAGACAACCAACAGAGCATTTAGACTCGAAATTTGAAACAATCATGTTTAAACTTAATTAATGTTGGAAAAAACTAAATCAGGAAGTGTTGTTTACATCTTTCAAAAGCATATTAGATTGTTTTATAAAACACAGCTAGCTCCATCAGTTTTGACTTGTTTGTAATTCTAAATAGGCTATTGCAATTTATATATTGTGATAGAATTTATATAGGGTGAATAGCTAGTTCGCTAGTGTGTATTATTTCCTTACACAAACCTGTTGCCTCCAATTTTCAAGCTCATAATAAGGAGGACAAGCAATAATAAGGGCTTCCAAATAAGAGCTTCTATAGGTCTGTGTTAAATCCCCAGGGGAATGATGAGAGTATTAATAGAGTTTTGTCCAGACAGAAAACTATTCAAAGTCTATAGGTTTCCAGAGGGCAGACAGGCTTCTGAAGACTTTTAAATGAATCTTGGCACAGGTGGAAGTAGAGAATATCAGTAGTCATAAACCTCCCCAGACTTGAGCCCCAGTTGAACAAAAAGCAAATTATGAATAGAACCGATATTATTGTTAGGTTTATTGTGCTTTCTGTCCTTCTGAACTGTCGTTTTCTTTTTTATATCAAGCAGTTTTAGTCATAATCATTTGTGTTTGTACAAAGTGCTTTTTTCCAGCCTCAAAAAGAATGAATAAGTATTATTAATTACATTCCAAACAGGAAGTTCTGCACCAAAACCAAAGATTGAAATGTGTAGAATTTCAAAAGTTTCTTGTAAGTGTATGAAGAACCTTAAACCAAACTAGATTTAGACAAAGACGAGAACCACGACTCTGTCTTCTAAACATCTTTATGGCAATTGTTTAGATCCAGATGTGGACTTTTGCACTTTTTTAAGATCAAACCTGAGCTAGCAGAAAAGCTTTTGAGATATTTTGGATCAAAGTCTCAAGATGAGTAATAGCTTGTTCTGAGAGAGTCAGGTGAGGACAGCGTTTTAAGCTTTGTGTTTCAGAGCACATGACCGAATAAGCTGTTGATCAAATCCGAGATCATTATCCTGCTCTCAGATGCGCTAGTGATTCAGTTGTCTTCATTCACAGTAGTGTGAATGTGATGAAATTAACTTGTCCAGACCTAATTCCTTTCCTCTTGAAATATCAAATAGCGCTCTCAATGTTTTTAATTGGTGTTTCCTAGTGTGTGCCATTTAAACACTTGAAGGGTCAGTTTTACACCTGTTGTGTTCAAGCAGAAAGTCTCCTGTCAAATATGTGACGCGTGACGAAAAGACAGAAGGCAAGCGAGGGGAATCAGCCCCTGGGTTCTTAGCAAGGGTTACGGGATGTGATTAAAGAAATGGAAAAAAATATTAATAACTTGTGTTTGAATCTGCTATTTCTTCTTCCTACCCTCAATTCCCCTTTCCCTTTAGCAATGGAAAGGATCCCTCAACAGGGGGCTTGGAGCTTTTCAAATGGGGGCTGCAGAATGAGAAATGCCATGAATTTAAAATATAGTTGTTATGCTTTCAAAAGGTCAACTTGTTATATGTTTGAGTTACGAACAGAGACAGCTGAGTGGATGACAGAATGAAAGTGGGACGTGGGTGGGAGGGAGGGATACGATTCATTACATCAAAACACATCCCTCCAAACTGATGATGTTCCGACTGTGCAAACTCCTAAAACGGTGTAAGTCTAAAAACACAACCATACCCATCTCAGAGACCTACATATGGTCACTGTCTGTCCCTTAAGGTTTAAAGCTCAGTAAAATACACTGATTCAGCCTGTGGGGACAGGTTTGGCTGTTATTTACACTGGCTTCTAGCGTGGTTCTATTCCCCTGTTCCCTCTGGCCTTTTGTGAATGCCAGACAAGGAGAACGGAGCCAGAACACTTGGAAGTTCCAGAGCAGAGCTCAGGGGACCATCACAGATAATTACGAAGCTCTCAGTGATGCCCTTCACTGTCAGACAGACACCCGATTGGTTGAATCACGGCGGCAGAAACCATAGAGCGGAGAGACTCGTGTGAAAAGTTGGAATGATGTGAAGGAACTGCATCAACTTAACATTAGCTTATTTCAACCAGTTTAACCTTCTCTGCTGATCTGAATTAATGTACTTTAAATGTTTTATCTTACTGAGCTACTTAAGAGACGGTAAATGTAGAGGTTATTTCAGTCTAACGTCAAAATGTTTTTCAATATCATGGACAGACTTCAGTAAATATGGGTTCATCATTTTTCAGGAAAGGTTGTCATATACAGCCACAAAAAAATTGAGAGACATCTTTTTTCATTTTTTTCTGAATTTACTTTGTGAATTTAGTATTTGTTTGAAGAAAATGTTTGTTTTTTATGGATGCAGGTCATGAACACTGAAAAGACAACGTTTCATTCATCATAATACTATGTTTTTGCACATCAGTTAAGAATGAATATATGATGGAATAAGCCAGATTTTTTCACAACTTTCATGCACCTCTGTCTGTCACATTTTTTGTTGGGTGACTTTGTCACTCCTGAGGTTATTGTTGTGTTGTTGGCATTGAACAAACACTGCACTGGAATTGCCACAATACATGCAGAATTGCCACAATACACGCAGAAATGCTGATTAACGACACAAAACCCAAGAGGTCACCTATTTTTTCCTCATATGTATATCTGGAACAGCACAGGGTGAGTAAATATACAATAATTTTAATTTTTGAGTGAACTTTGCCTTCAATGCCTTGAATAAGACAATTCAAATAATATATTGCTTCTGTCCTTCTGAAACCTCGTATCTCCATATTTTGTGATTTCATTTTTGATTATAAATCATTATTATTAGTCACCCTTTGTGTTTTTCATTATGTTTTGTAAACATATAACCAATGAAAATTATAAAAAAACACAGTATGTAATAATTTTAAAAGTACAGTGTTTTTTACCTGAAAAACTGTGAATTTGAACATAAGAGGTTTTGGAAGAACAGAGATGATATACAGTTTTAGCATTCATCAGGTTTTATAAAAGAGATGCTTGACAATGCCATTTTTTGACTTAACGGTTCCATAAGGAACCTTTAACTTCCAAAGAACCTTTTTTGTTTCAAGATAGAAATGGGTCTTATAAGAACCTTTGAGTAAGTCACTTTTGGGGAACCAAAAATGGTTCTTCTATGGAATCAATGTGAAGAACCTTTGGTAGCATCTTTTAACAATACAGTACACGTCCACACTTTCAATAGAGCTTTTAAATGTTCGCAACAAATTGTCCATCTCTCAATCTTTAATTCATCACTTCGTCACAAATAGGATAGACTGAAATGCAAATGACTTTCAAAGCCTATTAGCCTAATATCAGTGGACCTATAATTCCATTCAGTTTTTGGCGAGAATAATCAGTGCTATTTTCCCACACCACATCATCAGCATCGCTGACCTCATGTGAGTTGCCAGCCACTAATTACAACATCAGTGAATGTAACCTTTATATGTGCGAGGCTGTACGAGGAGATGGAGTGAAGAGAGGAGAGAGATGCTGAATTGCAGAGAAGGGAGAGCATGTGATGTGAGAGAGAATCAATAAAAGGAATCTTACTGCAGCAGATACAGCTTCATTCCACACCAATCCTGGGAAACAGTGGGGGAAAATCACCACATGTCATTATCCGCTTCGTTCCCTGTCATCAAGATTCACAAAAGGCCTGTATACAGCTCATCATGCTCTCCTCTCTGTCTCCTTTCTCACGGAGTTTCTTCCTCACGCTATCATTACATATTAATAGGATCGTTTCCTTTGTCCACCTGTACGTTGTATTGATCTCCCTCCTGCTGTCTGAAGGGGTGTAGTCTGGTTACATTTTCGCTTTGGCTTGAATGACTTTTTTCGTGTCTGTCAGTACAGTGACAAAAGCTATAATTTAAAGTCATGCTTAACTGTCTCATTCTGTACTAGCTGAGGGCGGTTGAGACGTCTTTGGGTATGTGCTTGAGGAAGAAAAGTGAGAGAGAAAATATACTTTTGTACATTTTTCATTCACTTTTCATTGTTCGATATCTGCCGACATTTTTTCTTGTTTTTTTGCTGTCACATCACCTTCCCTCCCCCTTTCCTTCCACCCCTCAAATGTTTTACAAATTGTGGCTTTGGCATTTGAGGGAGAGCACTGCCTCTTCACAGACCTCTGCTTCTGTCCCCATGCTCTATCATCCATGAAAGCGCACACTTCTGCAAGTACACACACGCATAGAGCAACATGCTGTTCTGTATGTTAAAAAACAGGACACATGCAGAGCCTAAGCAACACAGACACGCACAGAAATAACACAAAAATACACTCTGTACCGAAAGCTGGTGCCCACATTCATCAGACTCACAAGACGGTAGACAGGCAATGCGGGCCCGCCCACTTATGAGTTTCGTAAGTCTTGCCAATGGTGCCTTTCTCTCCTTTGCCTAAGGCTTCTGGCTGAGATACGAGTCTTACTGGATTCAACTAACATACACACCTGCATCCAAAAGCTCCCCTCTGTCCACTATCAAGTAGTCTCAGCATGTGGCAGGCTGTTGCCTGAGGCCCTAGAGGGTTTAGGCTCCACACATCTTCAATCCTGTTACACTGAAGTATGTGCACAGTGTCCATGCTGATATCCTTAGAAGATGACAGTGTAGGTGAAATTTCATTGAAAACACTTCAATGAAGCTTCAGGGATAAGTATGTGATTTGTTTGGTACTGTAAGAGAATAAATCTACAACCAGAACTCCCTGTTTGTATTTTACTGTACTCATGCAAAGCTGCATGTCTTTGAGATATGAGCTATTTATGCCTTTACCATCTTAATATTTATCCATACTCTACAGTCATAGATTTTGCAAATGTAACTTTTAAGTGCCTTATAAAATGGACTAGATATAAGTCTGTAAAATGATTTGTGTAGATTCTGGCAGATGAGACAGACAGGGTAGCTGCTCTATGCACACAGCTCCCAGACACACACTCCACCTCTTCTATCTCTCATTCATGGCAGTTTTACCGGATTGCATCTGCTCTGCCATCTCCTTGCCCCCTTTTCAAAAATTAAAAAGTGTTCTTGCATGTTCTTTCTTCAAACACTATGATGAGCTACACATTAAAAAAACGAAGATGTCCAGCAATGGGCACATTTTATCTTTATATAGTCATTTATATACATAGAACATTTTTCATTTCAAAGAACCTTTTGTGCAATGGAGCGTTCTCATGGATGTAACAAAGTTCTTATTAGAACCATGTACCCCAACATAGAGTCAAAATCTTCATTTCCAAAGTATACCGTAGCCTACTCTCTCACATGCTGCAGACCAGATGAGATTTTTATGGGATATTGATGTACAGTTCATGATAACCAAAAATACAAATGAAATACAAAAATGTGCCCTTGCTACTAGGTTTATTACAAATACAAACTAGTGTATCACTTTACTTCAAGGGGTATTCATAAGACTGACATGACACATTAATAACCATGACATGACACATGTCATGAATATGAAGGAGATTTTATGCATGTTTATGACAACTGTAAGTGTCATTCGCTGATTTATGTCATTTTTAATGCAAAGATGACATTTTTTGAGTTGTCTTTGTTATGACAACTTGACATAACCAATGTCAAAGATATTTTATGAGCACCTAGCTCCTATCCCACCCCTTACCCGAAACCTAACCACTTGTCAACCATTAAACACAACACACAAGTAAAATTACAGTCACATGTATTTATTCCATAAAATGAACAAAACTGTATAAACGTATTACAAACAAGTCGCTTTGCAAACCTTCTGAACTGAAGCCATGCGATAACTTTGGGAACTCCGGGAACAGACAGCAACGCATCTTTTTTAATTATTATTATTTTTCGGACATCAACACATCTGTAAACAAGCGGAACATTAGAATGACGTAATCAGTAACGAGAGCCAATAGCATTTTACACTCAACGCTGACGCAATGACGACCATGAGACAGACGGAAAGCCAATGATATTTCACTATTAAAGCTGATGTAATTTGGCGCCAGATTTGAAAATCTGGAAACGCAGCAGAAACCGGAAAACAGCAGATGGTGATTGCTTTCGTGTCTGTTCCTCAAATAAATCAATCGTTTCATCTCGGTAGTCGGTACAATTGGAATATTTGTACGTTTTAAACATTTTAACTGTTTTGTATCTGTCTCATGCGTTTTCTGTTATTTAATAAATAAATGTGTTGTGTTACTTGCTCAAAAGGCCTTATCTGTGTATGTGTAATGTAAATACAGTTATCTCAACATTTTGAAATTAAAATAAAACCACAACACCTGCTATTATTGTAAATTAATACCCCAAAATGTACATTTTTAATGACAGTAGGTGATAGTCTTGTTTGTCAATGTTTGTCGTATTTGATGAAGGGACGAATGACATACGTATGTTATATGGGTTGGAGGATGTTGCATTAAAATGTCATTAAGTGTTAATACTCTGTAAGATAGTTTTATAACAGTGTCATGAATACATTTCTTGACCTCAACTACAGTGGTACAAATTTAACCTGTCATTAAAATGTCATTAAGTGTTAATTGTCATGACTCTGCCTCATCTTGTCATGTTTTTCTTGGTCTTGTGGCAGAGTCATGACAAAGCCTTTGGTCATGACAAAGCCTCTCCAGTCTTGTCATTGGCCCCGCCCCTCTTGTTTCCCGTATTGCTTCCCTGCCGTGTCTTATGTTCTTCACCTGCCCCTCGTTATCTTCCTTTGTTTGTCACCCTATATAATAAACTTGTGTTCATTGTCCTGTGATCGTTTGTTGTGCTTTGTTCTTGTGCTGTATGCTAGTCATGCTCTCCCCGTATATTACCTTGCCCTTGGATGTTCTTGTCTCAGTCGTGTCTTAGTTCGTGTAAGTAATTGTATTATTTTGTTCTCCATCGTTTTTGCCCCATTGTGGGAAGTCTTTGTTTTTGTACCCTGCCTAAGTTTAGTTATCCCCCATCGTGGGTGTTTTGTTTTTTTCTTTGTTTTGTGCTGTTATATTTAATAAATATACCCCTTGTTAACCCCTTCATCCCCCGCTGCCTGCAATTGGGTTTTTCTCTGCGCTGTCACCCCCGGTCGTGACAGAACCATGACAGTTAATACTCTGTCAAATAGTTTTATAACAGTATCATGAATACTTTTCTTGACCTCAACTACAGTGGTACGAATTACCATGTTTATGACAGATTTATGACATTTTATGTTGCCTTGGTAATGTCAAGTTGTCATGACAAAGACATTGACAGGTTATGATGTATTGCTTTATGTCAAGTTGTCATAACAAAGACAACTCAAACAATGTTATCTTTGCAATAAAAATGACATAAACCAGCGAATGACACTTAATGACAGTTGTCATAAACGTGCATAAAATCTCTTTCATATTCATGACATGTGTCATGTCATGATTATGAAGGTGTCATGTCAGTCTTATGAACACCCCTTCATGTAAAGTGTTACCAAAACAAGGTTTATATAAATCCTGGCCTCCCAATAAGTATTATTCATACCCCTCGGCCAAATAGGGAAACTTCTATTAAAATTATTGTACTGTTTTTTTAAGTTTATTGTGTCATAATTGCATGTAATTGTAGCTATCCTTATTATGAACCAATAAAGGCTTACAAGAAACACAAAAAGCCAAAGTTATTTTGTCAGTGAGCTTGTGGCCATAAGCTTGAGGGCTGGGGGGCATTTTCAATTTCTGTCACACCTGGACTGCGTCTTTGCATGATTTCCCTGTAAAACCCTGTCCTGTCATATAATCGTCATGGCAAAGTTATGCTCTGTAATAGGTAATATTACAAAAACACCCCTGCGTCCATTGGCTGCGTACTTATAAAATGTAACTACATCTGACACAAAACGAATCTTTAGATTTTTATTTGTTTAAGTCAGAGTTCGTTCGCTCTCCCTGTCGTGACGGGTCATTTTGTTGCGATGTGGGAGTTTCTTGAACTAGACGAGGGTGTGGAAAACTCAGCGCCGACGGCGTTTCGGAGCGAAAAGAAGAAATTGATTGAGCACAGGGAGCGCGCTTAACGGATAGCTTCTGACGCTCGAGAAGAGCGAGAAGCTCTGCACACGAATAGGAAACCGTTAATCTGTCCTGCCGCACTCTAGGCTGTCAAAACATCAACGAGACATCCTTCGCCCCAGTCCGGCAAACGGATTTCCTCCTCAAACCAAGTCCTGCGCGAGCCACAAGCGAGCGCTGCGCTTGAAGCAACATTTTATCACCGCTCACTCCATCCCGCTAACGGCTCAGCCCGCAAACGGAATACAGGGTGCTTCAGGTCACTTGTAATAGAATCTTCGAGACTGCACGTCTTTCTTTAAGTAATCACTTCATTGACAAAGTGGAGTTTATCGTCTTTGGAAAGGAGTCGGTTTGGATTATACTCGCGCTTGGCGAGTTAATTTCGCGCCCCTTTTTTGAGGACGTGTTCTTTCTGCCATTTTTAGTGTGGAACAGCCTATCTGGGGACTTTCTCAACGTTCTGGAGCAAAGAACGCTTAAAGAACAACTTAACGGAAATCTGTGAAGTTTTTCGTATTACAATCTTTTCTTATCAAGTGCGTATGATATACAATGTGTGTGGTGCTAGAGTCTTCGCCTCCCCTTTTCGACCAGATTTAGTCCGTGTGGTCCCGGAGTAGAGGCTAGATCGGTGTCTTCTCCCTCTCTCCTCTGTTCTCTTTCCCTTATTTTCTCAAGATGTTATTTGTCTGTTTCTATGGAATAACTGGCCAGAAAAGCGACTGAACGACCCCGTGTCTTGTTTTCTCACCTCCGCCTGAAACTGACAGGCGGTTGAGGATTGGCTCTTCTCCGGAGAATGCTCAATGATCGATGGGGAATCATGAACAGCTCATCGGAACTCGAAGACGGACAGCGGGGCAAAAACCAGGTGTGTGTCCCACTCTTCCCTCTTACACTTAGCAACGAAACAATGTCGTTTCCTGATTAGATACAATACTCATTCATGTATATGTGTGTGAGTGTTTAAATGCAGTCGTGTGTGTGTGCGTGCGTGTGTGTGTGTGTGTTCAGAGAATAGTAGCACAATGAGTTGAGCGCGCCTTGTTCCTGTCACTCCGCATAAGCGCGCACATAGATCATGCGCTCGACTAAAAGCGGCCGAATTTGGTTTCCCGTTAATGTAGGTTGCTGAAGAAAAGGGAGCTAGTCATGCGAAATACAGCTGCTGTGTGGATTTGGCAAATAAATGGTTTATTATGAAGTTTATCCGTTCCTTTTCCAGAGTAGGCTATATCCGATAAGGTGACTAAACAATCCAAGCGGTTTAGAAATATCATTTGATTCACGATCCGAACACTGCACTGAAACGTGTTTCGTAAGGATGGCAGGGGTTAATAACAACACTGTTTGTGGCACAGATGTTAGAAGAGATATGTGCTGAGCGTGATAAAATCCAGAGCATTTACATACAGAAAAAAACACTAATAGAAATATGGCTGTGGTAGTCGTGTGTGTGCGTGGGTAAGGGAGCCTTTGTGTTCTACCTGAGGGTCAGCAGAGGGCGAGACGGAACGGTAAGGCAAAGTGTGGATACGCCACAGTGGCGCTTTTGTGGGCTTTTCAAAACAGATCCAAGGTTGAGACTAAAGCAAACACTGCAAAACATCATAATGAAACTCCTTTATCCATATCACTGAATATCAAATGGCTTCAAAGTGCGTAAAACATATTTTCATTGATTTGAATAAGTAGTTTATGGTGAATGTGAGAATCAATGGCCAGTGATTTAAAAGTCTGTGACTGTATTTGTCAATGGCATTACTGGAACACAAGCAGCATCTGAGACGACAACGCTTAACACACACACACACACTGACAACAACAAAAAATATCAAAACAAACTCATCTCAAGAAATACTTGAAGCTTAAGTACACACCCACACCATTGCACAATCAAGTACATCTGGGGTAGAGAGGGAGGGAGGGAGGGAGGGAGGGAGAGTAGACTGTGCAGTTAGTACTCAACCTGTACTTTTTTCCTCACCCTCTCTCCCATTCATCTTTGTTTATTCATACTTTGTGTATTTTGTAATGCTTTTTTTTAGAGATCAATAATATGATGCCATTGTACCACAACCCAGTCTGTGTTTCTCTATGCTGCAATTAGGGGTGTCACAAATATACAGTACCAGCAATGACAAACAATATTAATATATTGACATGATATTAATAATCATGATTATTGATACATTACCATACATATGATCATTTTGTCAGAAAAATATTAAAAACCAGTATATGGTTGACACTTCAACATAGTAGATGGTGGTATTGCCAATTGTCATAAGAGCCACAATGTTAACAAATTTCTCTCTCTCTGCCACCCTCCTTTTGAATAGTGCAATAATAAGATTTTTCTGATTTCTTTTGGCCATGATAATTGTGAAACTCAAATATTGTGACAGCCCTAGCTAGGATTTGACTGTACCACAATCCAGCATTTATTCCTCTGTGCTGGGATGAATGTGTACAAGACAGCCTGTGTTTCTCTATCCTGGGATGAAACCGCAATACAATCCAGTCTCTGATGTGATGAGAGAGAATCAGTCCTCAAAAATTACTTTCCTCTGATGTGCAGTAGTTATGAGAACTGGTCTCTGATTATATGATCTGGTGTGAGTTTCTTTGGATTCAAATTATCTCAATACTTATAACCTGGATCAATGTCTGCATCAGTAGCTGGTTTCAGGAAAGTAGTTTAGGGCCTTCTGATTCATATCAGTTGTGTTAGGAAGATTAGAATGAATGCATCAAAAATGAAACTTAAAACCAACAAAAATGAAGATTTTTTGTAGGGTTTGATATTTAAGCTTGCCAAAGAATTTTAAGAAAGTTCAATCAATCAATAAAAAAGACCCCAAAACACACACACATCCTCTATACACACACAGTAGTGGATTGGAATTGATTGAGTCCGTTTTTGCTGACAACAGTCGGCAGCAGGCTCTGCACGTGCATTTTAAACTATTGACCTTAGGTGACTGTTCCTCTGAAAATCCTTTGTTATTGTATGCATGTTTACATTTTAGCTGAGAAGATTGGTTGCAAGAACACTAGCAAGAACGTTCCAGGGAATGTTGCAGAATTAATGAACGTTTCAGTTTTACACAGATGCAACTGATAATCGTAGTGATGTACAGAGAACAAAGATAACTATTAAGAAATGATTCAATTAAATCAATCATAAAGAGCAAAACTGTATTTGATATCTTGCCTAGTAAAAAAAGTTTAAATGCCAGTGAGAGTTAAAGCTTCCCTAGAGGGACAGGCTGAAAAACCTTTAGGGGTGTAACACAAAACCTTTTATTAGAGTGTAGATGTTCTCCTGGTATAATCTCCTAACCTACTCAAGCACACACTGATACACACTTCTGCTTGTTTGACGAAGCTTTTCAGGACCACGGACAGCAACAACAACACACCAGTGCCACATTCAGAACCATGGACAGAACCTGTGCTAGGTCTCACACTTCAACAAAATAATAGTTGTTTTATAACCTTGATCAGGAAAACTTTTTCAAGCTGATTTTTTTTACACACTTTTCGACCCAAATTGGGTTACAAAGGGTTGTTTTAACCCAAGAGTTGGGTTGGAAATAACCCAGCATTTGTAGATGTTTATTGTAGTTTTATTGTTGTTTGAAACATGTTTAGCAATCAACTATGGCAATTCTCTTACACAATTATTTAGCTAGAACAAAGCAAAACATGAAAGTGCAATGTAATTTAGTGTAATGTAAATTATATTATGAAAAAGACTGGTAGAATATATATATAAATAAAAAATATATATAAATCAAATGTTGCTGCAAAAGTTAGCCTGTAGTTCAGCCATAAATTGCAATATTACACAAGTGTGTCATGCTAAGAGTGTCACGATCGTGGGGAGACAGAACCCAAGTGCAGGCAGGTGAAGGGTTAAATAATAAACGTTTAATAACAAATAGGAACAAAAAACCCACGATGGGGAAAACGGTAACAAACAAAACAAGTAAATAAACTAAAATACTTCCCGCAAGGGGGATAAAACAAACATGATGAATGAATTAGTCCAACACGAAAAAAGGAAAGTCCACAGCAAACAGGAATGAGGGATCCGGAACACGAGGGCAAGGTAAGGTGAGGCAAACAAATACTGGAGAACAAGGAACACGCATACCCAGATAGCACAATCCATCTAGTTTACATCTATTTGACGTCTGCATTTGCATCTGCAAGACATCTTAAATACATAGTTTGCTCATCTGCAATACGTCTCGGAGACGTCTGAACGTCTGTAATACATCTGCTAAAGATCTGGAGATCTGCTGCTTAAAAACATCTGCTAAACATCTTAGAAAGAGCTGATGTAAATCCATTCTAAATCATAAACATCTTACAGACATCTTCTAGATGTCTATATGACGTCTGACAGCAGACATCTCCGAGATGTATTGCAGATGAGCAAACGATGTATTGTAGATGTCTTGCAGATGTAAATGCAGACGTCAAATAGACGTAAACCAGATGTATGTGTGCAGGACAGGACTTATAAAGGGGAAAACTAACGAAGGATAATAGGACAGGGATGGTGACGGGCAGGTGACAAGACTTAACATAAATGGGAACTGGCGGGAAGATGATAGGGACAGGTGAGGGAGATGAAACACTAACGGAGAAACAAGGGGGCGGAGTTAAACGAAAGACAGGAGGACACGCGGCGAAATGTCACAACATACCGCCACGTGTCTCCACACAAGACAAAACATATACACACAAGCAGTGTTGGGTGTAACTAGTTACTAAGTAATTAGTTACTGTAATTTAATTACTTTTCCCTTGAAAAAGTAAAGTAAGGGATTACTCTTATTTTTCTATAATTTAATTACAGTTACTTCTGATGTAATTAAACTAAATACTTTGTGTAATATGTGTGTGCAATAGTGGAATTGACATCAAAATTCAAAGTCTAACTTTAAAATCCATGCTTTAATGTATAATTCTCACATTTGTAATACTTTGGTTAGTTAATAAGAGTACTTAATGTAGTTTTATATTATTTATTTGAATGAATTAAATAAGCGTTTCATGTCTATCCTTCAATCACTTAACTAATCACGGTTGATGTAGGATATAGAAAGTAATTAGTAATAAGTAACTGTAACAAAGTTCAATAGAAGGGAAGGAAGGAGGCGGGAACCGGCGAACATTTAAACATTTTAATCCAAATAAATAAACAATAAACAGCATTAAAACAGGCTGGCAGCCCCTCACGGACGACTGCCGGCCACACAAACGTAAACAAAACTCAACAACTTCCGGGCCCGGTCCTCTCTCGTCGGCAGTCCCGCCGCTCGTCCTCTTATGCTCCCTAGCTCCCCGTGAGGCATGCGGGACCGGTGCGCGTACAGCTGATACTCATAATCACTCACGCCACCGGCCCCGCCTTCCTGCCCCACGGCTCTCGTCCCGCCTTCCTCGCTACAGTAACTAAATACTTTTTGGAGAGAGTAATTTGTACAGTAATCTAATTACACTATTGAATATGTAATTAGTAACTAGTAATTAATTACTTTTTCAGAGTAACTTACCCAACACTGCACACAAGACATGGTACTGTCACGACCCTGTCCACAAGACACGAAAACTCCGAATAGGAAGGACAGGACCCTGACAAAGAGGGACCAGTAACAATCTGCAAATATAATAAGACAGTACAAAGCAACCCCCAACAAGGAAAAAGATGGAGCTGTGAGGAAGGGAGAGATGTAAGGTTGAACTGCAAGTTGTGGGGATTTCTTTAAGCTTCAGGATATGCTGTAAGGAAGACACACACAGACACAGTTACACTTGATTGCATTTTGTTTTATATTAGATTAGTATTCTAAAGCATGATTTCCAAGTGCCCTGTTTATGCACAAACTCAGATGCCAACACCACTCAAATGTACCTAACATCTGCTAATGTGTGTCTGTGTATATGCCATTACTTTTTTCTACATGTGTGCTTGGGAACATCTTACTGTATATTCTCCACTTTTCTTTTTTATTCTCCTCGTCGATCCCTTTCTCCTCTCTCTCTCTCTCTCTCTCTCTCTCTCTCTTTCTCACAGACCATCTGTCTCTTACCCTGCTTCACCCTGTCAGTCTACCTCTTGCTTTTTTCCTCCATCAGGTCAACCTCTGACTGTTTCGTCAATAGAGGCCTGGGGAGGGGGTTGGTCGTTTTCTTTCCTTAATTCTACTCCTCCTGCCTTTCCTTTGAACCTTCTATCATTTTCTCATCTCTTCCTCCCCATGTTATTGCTTTCCTTCACAAATATGCACAGCTAACGGGAGTGTGGGCTTATGCACACAGACACGCAGTTAGACACAAACATCACCCCACGCACTATAATGAGGAATCAAGGTTCGCCATGCCCGTGTTGTGCAGAATATGATGCCCTTGTACGCTGAAAGAATTCTGTGCCCTGCGGGCCAATCAAACGGAGCGCTGCGTTAGTGCCTGCACATGCGGTTGCACAGGGCCTCTTAATTCACTTCCTGTTATGCATTCAGCGACACATGTGACAATAGCCTTAAGCCATTAGGCATTGTTCACTCACTAAAAAATGCATGAAACCGTGCATTATGCTGTATTTAAGATGCAGTAATAATCGTTAACATCTGTAATGAAGTCTTCATAAATTCAGGCTGCTTCCATACATAAGAATTATGGGTTAAGCGTGTACTTATTGTTTCAAAGGGAAATGGAGGTGGGTTGTATTTTCTTGCTGAAATGCTTTGCATGCATTTACTTTTTATCCCACCTGGGAAATAGGTTATATATACTCTAAATATATAGCTAATTACATGTTTTGTTATGTAATTACTTCCTTTGTTAAGGCAATCTTCAGTTGTAGAGCTGAACATTCACATCAAGGTTTCAGATGCATTGACAGATCTGTTTACACACTTGGTTATAAATTAAACTCATTAAAGATGACTGTTCAGTGATGCAGGGTGAATCCTCATCAATGCCTCCCTGATGACAATTTCTTTATATAGCCTTCTGATGAACTGTCACACAAAAAACAGAGAATGGTTATTTGGTTCTGGTTATGAACTTCTAAACAGTGATGGTAGGAAACGAATTAAAACAGGAAAATAACTGAATCATTTATGAACAACAAAAGTGCTAATCTGAGAGGAAGAGTGAGCGAGAGAGCGAGCGGGAGAGGGAGAGGGAGAGGGAGAGGGAGAGGGAGAGGGAGAGAGAGAGAGAGAACATAAGGGGCTGAGAAGAAACAAGACGGACAGATGAATCAGATAACTGTCTGGAGAGAGTGTAAGTCCATCAATGAGTGTGTCAGTCTGTGATGGTCTGAAGGCTCCTTAGGCATTCTTAGATTATATTAGTGAATGAGCAAACCTTACCAGGTTCAGAGTGACATACCAGTTGAAATTTAAGGTTGGTTTCTGTACTGTCGGTCATTTTCAATCAAAACATGGTATCAGCATTTTTCATTGTACTATATAAAAAATGAAAATTCTGCATTGAATTACTCACAAGGTAGTTGTTCCTAACCTGTATACATTTCTTTGTTTGGTTGAACACGGAGAAAAATATTTGGCCAAACAGTTCTTGGCCACCATCGACTACCATAGTAGGAAAAATGACAATGATAGTCAGAAGTGCCCTGTTTGCTTTCCTACATTCAACAGTGTTCAACAGAACAAAAAAAATGATAAAGTACAAATATTTTTCTCTGTGTTCATCAGAACAAAGAAATGTATGCAGTTTTGGAACAACTCAAAGGTGAATAAAGGCTGATTTATACTTCTACACAATAGACAATACGCCTTAGCCTGGTCAACTATGCACAAGTATAAATGAAAACTGGCAGTTTGCCTATGGCGTAGGTCCGACGCAGAAGTATATAACAGCTGTAAATGATGACAGATTATTTGTTTTTGGGTGAACTATCATTTTAAGTTTAGTAATGAGGACCCTATAATCTTTCCACAATGCCATGAATTCAAAATTCTTAAAGATGACAGCTGGCTTCAGGAGTGAAAAGTGTCTTTTGAAAAATATAGCAATAGAAAATATATCTGATGTTGGTCTTAAAGAGCTTTGCATGAAAAGTATGTAATGAGCCAAAAATCCATTAACTGTGTAGCTGTTGATTGAGCTGTCAGTTCAAGATTCAAAATTAACATAAAGTAATTCAGAATACACAAATAAAGCAGTATTTAGCCGCCAACCCAAGTATGCAGCGCAGCACTAATTTAAGTAGTGTTAATAGTGTTAAATTTGGCTTCCTGCATGTCAGTATAACGTTCTAATAAACCTGGACCTGTTGATCAATTATTTTTTTTTAAATCAGATTCCTGGAATCAAGCGAATTGTCAAATGGGCAGAGAACTTGCGAAAATAATTTAATTACATCCCCTTATAGACAGCATCGAGCCGTGTGTTTGACAGGTTTAAATAGCTGTTCAGATTCCAATTTCCCTGAAATTGGGGCTTTGTGTATTTCTACACCAAATTGACTCTCGTCTTGTGTATTAGGTGGTTGATTAATGACATTATTTAGCCCTGCCGCTCTTGTGTTTGTATGTTCACGCTTATGTGTGCATTATAAGGGGTCGTGAATGTGCGAGTTGATTTAATACTGAGTGGTAATAGCATCATTAAGGCGGAATGATGTGATCAGGAATGTCAAGGTTAATCACTGGACTAATTACAGCCCAGAGATAGAGATTAAAGGAGGGCGAGGAAAAATGGAGAGCAAGGAAGGCTTCACCTTTTCAGCATTTGCCAGACTGTAACCACATCTCGCGTCTTGACTTCGGCACGCATCCACAGAAGCGGTCTGTCAGATGATGATTGTATGGGGGTGGTAGCCATTAGGGATGCTAATAGCGATGGTTCCGCAGATAATTCTAAAAGGCAAATATACTGACAGATGGGGTGAAGGATTTGAAAACCAAAGTATGGAGAAAGAAACGTTGCAGGTTCTCCAACGAAGATCCAGGCCCTCGGTAACAGTAATCCAGCCCATGAATTATTTAAACTGCATCTAAGCTCAATCTACCAAACACCGATCAATTCCTCTGCACAACATATGGGGGAGGGAAAAGGATAGATGATGGAGGGAGAGAGAGTGGGTGGATTAATAAATGAATTTAAGAAGTTATTCAAATTCTAAATTATTTACATGTCAAATCAGTCTGAAGAACTGAGAATAGATAGCTGTGAGCGTGCCTCATTTTAAGGCAGACAGGGGATGAAGTGAGGTGTGTGAAGAGAAGAAACCGGATAAAAGAGAGGTTTGAAGAGAGGCCAGAGGATTGGATCAATAAAACATGTGAATACATCAGCAGTAACTGCTTATTTGTTAAGAATCAAGATTGGAGAAAGTGACTGTTTTGAAGTACTGTACGGTTTTTAACACATGAAACCAAAGTTCCTGAAAAAACAATTAATAGTTTATAATGACTTTTTTCTACAGTCTCTCTGGTTCTCCAGCATGTATAAATCAATGAAAGCGAGTCCATCATTAGTGCTGTTGAAACTACTGAGGGCATATGAGATCAGCTGAATAATAGCGTATAAGTGTGTTGTGAAAACCTTAGATGTGCACGTCTATTGACACTCTAAAGTCGTTCACTTCCTTTTGTCTCATACTGTCATGATCGGCAAGGAAAGAACCCAAATTCAGGCAGCGGTAAGGGGTAACAAAAACAAGACTTTAATAACATAACAAAAACTCCCGCGATGGGGAAAAAACAGGGAAACAGGATAATGAAATAAGAATAGGACGAAGACTGACTAACACTAAACTAAAACAACACTTGACATAGACTAAATTAGACACTTACTATAACCGAAGAAACAGGAACAACAGGAACAGGCAATAACAACAACTTTGGACATCAGCACAAAGTACCAAGCAAAACAAACGAGCACAGGACAATGAAACATGAGGGCATTTTAAAGGGTGACAAACAAAGGAAGATAACGAGGGGCAGGTGAAAAACATAAGACACGGCAGGGAGGCAATACGGGAAACGTGAGTGTCTAAAGATAAACACCCCATGGCTTTCTCACACTAAACCAAAGGCTTTGTCACGACTCTGCCACAATACCAAGAAAACCATGACAAGATAAGGCAGAGTCGTGACACATACGTGTATCTTCCAAAAAAAAAAATTACCACAGCAGCCCAATATTTGAATATTTTCTTCCTTACAGTTTGGTCAATGCTGGGTTATTTTTAACCCAATGTTGGGTCAAGAAGGGACAAACTCAACTGATAGGTTAAATTAACCCAGAATATGTTTATTTTTTGTATTGTGATGTACAGCCACAGAAAAAAAGATACCATATCAAAATTAGTTAAATTTTTTCTGAATTTACTATAGGTATGTGTTTAGGTAAAATTATCGTTTTTGTTTCATTCTGTGAACTACTAACAATATTTCTCCCAAATTTCACATAAAAATGAAACCTGGAGAAACAGGTCAAAATAACAGAAAAGATGCTCTGTATTTTTTCATACCTCTAAGCCTGCAAAGAACACAAGTTCATATTCACTTTTAAGCAATACAACACAGTGTTGCTTTAGCTATATTGCAATACAGTAATATTTCTACATGTATTTAGTTTAAAATAATTTAAAATATTTTTTTTATGTGAAAACCTGGATTCACTTTCCGTCGGTCTCTCGACGTTGTGTCGAACCGACAGATGGGGTTCGTCCCTGAGAACCAATCGCTTCCGACTTCTTAGAAAAGGCCAATGAAAATTGGCGAATGAAATTTGCATGCCGGACTCCGCCCCCGGATATCCGGGTATAAAAGGGAGACGGCGTGCCTCATTGATTCACCTTTTGTTCTTCGTAGCCTTCGCTCATGATCAACAGAGTTCGCTACAAGACTGCCGGCTCTACGACATGGTGCAGTGGACTGTCCCTTCCTGCAGCGACTTCCCCTGGGCATCTCGGCGGTTACAGAAATGTTCGAGTTTTTTCTCTAAAAGAGCAAATTTCTCCAGCATGGCATGTCCCGCTGTTCTCGTGGGTGCAACACACTCATCGAGGAGGGGGACGGACACGATGTCTGCTTCCAGTACGCTGGGGCAGATGTTGTGGATACGTCCTGCCCGCACTGCGGGCGGTTGACGATTCAGACGTTGCGTCACGGGTGGCTGTGTTCCCACGGGACTCAGCCACCACCTCGTCTGCTTCCCGTTCCGTGACGGCAGGACTACGGCCCTGCCGCCCGCTACGACGAGCAGCGAGGGTGATATGACGATTATTGTGAGCGCTAATCCGTCAGCCACTGGCTCTCGGACCGTTCGCACCTCGTCTTGCTCGTCTGACCGTTCCCCATGAGACAGTCCGCCGTCTTATTCCTCAATCACGTATCGGACACGGTACGTGATGATGAGATGTCTGTTGCAGCATCGGAGGATGACTCACTGGCATCAGACTCCGACGATTCCTTGAAGCTCCCTCCCTCGGGGGGTCGAGATCAGGAAGAAACGGACGTTGAAATGTCAGCCATGCTTTCCCGGGCCGCCGGCATTGGGTTGCGGTGCACCGCACTGCCTCTCCCAACGCTCGCGGCTGGATACACGGTTGATCGGGCTTGAGAGCGGCTCCAAGCCGCACTCGCCCCCAGTGCCGTGTTCCCCCGGAAGTGCATGAGGAACCTAATACGACCTGGAATGCCCCCTTCGGCGCGTACACGTCAACTAGTTCCATCACCCTTTCTTCCCTCGATGGTGGGGCAGCTAGAGGATACGTCGATGTCGCCCAGGGGCTCGACCTAGACTCCCGTCCAAAGCACGTAGGCTTTTCGGCATCTGAGGTGTCGAGAGCTTACTCTGCTGCGGGCCAAGCTGTCCCCTCTCTCCACGCTATGGCCTTCCTGCAGGCCAATGCGCGGAGAGAGCTCCACGAGGGTAAGACCAACCCAGCGGTTATGCATGAACTCCGCGGCTTCACCGACCTCGCTCTCGGGCGACCAAGGTGATGGCGCGGGCCCTGTGTCAGGCGATGTCCACACTTGTGGTCCAGGAGAGACACCTCTGGCTGAACCTTGCACAGGTGAGTAATACTGAGAAAGTCCGCTTTCTCGATGCACCCATCTCGCAAGGGGGGGCTGTTTGGTGATACTGTCGAGTTCAACAGTTAGGGAGCAGACAGAGGATATCAAGTATGTCCTCCCCAGCCGCGACTCGACCGCCCTCTGGCCGCCGAGATCCCGTGCACCGTCTGCTTCCCAGCAGCCCTGGTCCTCTTCGAGACATCGAAGAGGAGACCACCACCCCGTCAGCAGCCGCGGCGAAAGCCAAACCGGCCCTCATGGGAAGACCCCAGGGAGACCGAGAATACCTTCGGGCCCGACCCCAGCCATTCCATTGCTGGTGGTCGATCCGAGACGGTTCCTGCCCCGTCCCAACAGCCCATTCTAAAAGTTTTCTCCCTCTCTGGGCGTTTATCACACCCGCTCTCACCCTCTACACGACGGTGTTCGGCAAACTCGACGTTGCGTCATGGCGAGACCCAATGTCGAGGATAATCAGAAGCCTAAGCACTCTCAATCGACGGTGCGTTGTGCCACATCATCGTCTGGGTATTATCACAGCCGCTCTCACCCTCTACGCGACGGTGTTCGGCAACTCGACGTTGCAGCAAGACCCAATGTCGAGGATAATCATCAGACATCATCGCCAGGCAGGTAAAACTGCAGAGCCGATCTCATCTCCAGGGGTCCCCCCCACGGCGAGGGATCCGCACTGCCAGCCATCGAACCACCCCCGGGAGGTCGATGAAGCAGAACGTACCCCTAGCCTCCCTGTAAGTCCCTGGGAACCTGACAAGAGCTTCCCAAACCGTCACGGTGACTACGGGATACGGTCCGTCTCGGGTACGCGATCCAACTCCCCGGACGCCCGCCCAAGTTTCGGGGTATCCTCTTAACCTCAGCTGAGGCAGGGATGCCCCGTGCTTCGGGCCGAGGTCGCCACCCCTCTGGTGAGGAAGCGATCGTGCCCGTCCCTCTAGCCGAGATGTTCAACGGGTTTTACAGCCCATACTTCATCGTCCCCAAAAGAGCGGGGTTCGCTAGATGGCTCTCGGGAGGACGCTCAAGAGGGTAGCGGACCTACAAGCATTCTCCGTGTCCACAGATTGCCTAGAACTCGGGCCCGGTCATTCTCTATCTTGAGACCCCGGCCCGGCTACGTGCCCAGAGTTCCCACCACTCCCCCGAGACACCAGGTGGTGAACTTACAGGTGCTCCCCACCGGGGAGGAAGACCCAACCCCATCCGTGTTGTGTCCATTACGTGCATTGTGCCTCTGCTTGGACCGCACGCAGAGCCGCAGAAGCTCTGAGCAGCTCTTTGTCTGTTTCGGAGATCAGCAGGGAGGGCTGTCTCAAACAGAGATTGGTGCACTGGATCATGGACGCCGTCACTTTGGCGTACCTGTCCTAAGATCGCCTACGCCCACTGGGTGAGAGCTCTCTCCACACGGAGTACAGCCTCCTCGTGGGCACTGGCTCGAGGCACCTCTGTGGCAGACATCTGCAGAGCTGCGGGTTGGGCTACACCCATCACCTTCGCAAGGTCCTACGGCCTCCGCGTAAAACCGGTATCGGCTCGAGTCTTGCAGGCATCAGGCAAGACCGGCGGCCGGTAGGGTGTACGCCTATGACAGTACCCCCCCCCTTTCTCCTAAGGGGGTCAGCGTACTACTAGCCTCCCTTCTTCCCCCACTGGGTGAAGAACAGGCACTCCATCCATCACTAGCAAGCACCTCCTGCGGGCGGGCTGGGCAGAGCAGCCCTGCCCCTTAGGCCGGGTATCTCCGGAGTTATTCGTAACATAGCTCTAACCGGACCTAGTGCTACCAGACGTTGCAACCCCCCAGTAGGGCGGTTCCGTCAGATGTATCCTCATGCTGGTTCCCACCTTGGTAACCCATGACCTCCTTAGGTGGACCTCCACCTCGCGGTTTTCTCTTCAACCGCTCTTTCTTCCCATGAGTTCTCCCCCATCGGTGAGACCATGTTGGTATCTGCACTAGACTCCTCCCTGCGGTAGGATGTGGTCTCTGTAGCGCATCCCCCACTTGAGAAAGTAGCGCTTACCCAGTGGCCTTACGGTTCCGGGCGGCTTCTCGCTGTTAGAGAAACAAGGCCGCCGCCTGTGAGGCCGAAGGTAGGGGCCTTCCCACCTTTCAAGAAAGCTCTGGGACCCCTTACCTACCCACTGGTAGGTTACAATTTCGCGGTAGCGCTCACGGCTGACACGCCCATGCCAGTCACCGTCGCTTCGTTGAGATTGTGACAGGGCACAGTGTTATGGCGTTTTCCATTGGAACCCCATCTGTCGGTTCGACACAATGTCGAGAGACCGACAGAAAGGGAACGTCTCGGTTACGTTTGTAACCTCGGTTCCCTGATGGAGGGAACGAGACGTTGTGTCCTCTTGCCACAACACGTGCTGTCCTCTGCAGCAGTTGTGAGAGGTCTCAGGCTCCTCAGAACTAAGGTGAATGAATGAGGCACGCCGTCTCCCTTTTATACCCGGATATCTGGGGGCGGAGTCCGGCATGCAAATTTCATTCGCCAATTTTCATTGGCCTTTTCTAAGAAGTCGGAAGCGATTGGTTCTCAGGGACGAACCCCATCTGTGGGTTCGACACAACGTCTCGTTCCCTCCATCAGGGAACCGAGGTTACAAACGTAACCGAGACGTTTTTATCACAGTTTTAATTTATCTTGTCATGCTGTCAGTCTTTCACATTGATGTTGGGTGACGTTATGTCACTCCTGAGGTTTGATTTTATTGAAATTCAATAGACACTGCACTGGAAGGGCCATAATACATCTAGAAATGCTGATTTGAAATGAAAATATGGAATGGTCTCTTAATTTTTTTCTGTGGCTGTAAATGAATACTCCAAAATCATAGATATTTTTACAACTTAATAGTTCTATATGCCAGTGCATGATAACATACTGTAGTAGTACTGTTTTTTTATGTAAACTGCATGACTGAACAACAGCGGTATCCATTCACTTGCATTTGTTTTGTGTCCATACAATAGAAGTGAATGGGTACCACCCATTGTTCGGTTACCAACATTCTTCAAAATATCTTATTTTGTGCTCTGCAGAAGAAAGAAAGTCATACAGGTTTGAAATGAGAAGAGAGAGAGTAAATTATGACAGAATTTTAATTACTGGGTAAACTATTGCTTTAAGAATTCAGTCTACCCATTGCCTGGCATGACTGTCCCACATGGGGCATCATCTTTCTCTCCTTGTGGTGGTCTCAAGCGCCTCAGTCGATTTTGTATGTTCCTCAGCCTCTCTTCAATGAACCCAGTGGCTGGTCTATTATTTCGGCATTGGGCATACCATGTTTCCTGGAAAGACATTGAAAATGTATGGACATACAATGCACATGAACCCAGGGCCTGAAGTTCATTGTGAATAATACTACATATTTCCACAGGTTTTGCAATTATAATGCGTAACATGCACTATTTACATAGCAACAAATCTTACTACTCACATAACCACAGGCAGTTTTATCATGCAGACAGGGGAATGCATGTACCAAGGCTGATGCTAGGTTCTTTTTTGTCTCCGAGCTTGGTGTATGAAAAGAAAAGACAAAAATAATGGATTATCACAAAACTTTTTTTATCCACAAAAAATAGTGGATAAAAAAACGTGTGTACGTGAAGCTTTTAGGAAAAAGTTTTCTACTCCATAGTTTACTTGACTTAAGAACATGGCTCTACACGACTTCACGTCTTCACACACAGACAAAACTTAAAACAGAAATGTGAAGGGTTATTTAACCGTAATCATGAGATTTGAATATAGTCTAGTGCACTTTAATACCCTTTAAAAGAAACATATATGTTACACTCCCTTCGAACTGGAATCATGGCAATGTCCTGTGATGTATATTGATGCCATTGTACCGGATCTTGTAAATAATGGTAATAGCTGGTTTTTAATGGTTTAATGGCAATTTTATTATCTATGTATGGCAATAACTCAAATTAGATAAGATAAAAAGTGTCACCTCAAGAGAACGGTTGCTGTGGGTGTGCAAGCACGGACAGTCGAGAGCTGGTCTGAGGGAAAAAATATATATTTTAGTCAAAGATTGTCATTAACTTGGATTTAACAATAATAAATATGTGATTACAACAGATTCTTATTGTGAAAAACTTGCATCACACAGAAAAAAACGTTACACCTTGTGTGCGGTTTGGAAATGCACTACGCTTTAGGTGATTATGATCTAATGTTAAATACATCACAAGTGGTATTTTACATTCAAACGGCACATTTTGCCAAACGGTCATGATTAAATGATACGAAGAGTGATACAAACCTTTATTTCATGAGAAATAACGATGTAGTCAGTCTGCTTGAAGCGCCGTCTACAATTCCTCCTGCTGACGACCACAGATTTGAACTTTAAACACATACATTCTCGCCTAAATATCTCTTAAAATACATTTAGTGACTAAATGATAGGCCTTTCTGCCTATCGCCTTTCACTTCCACCTCAAATTCAGACAACTTGAGCTGCGTGCGCTGATTTGATTTGACCCAATGAGCTGGGTTAATACATAATAACGTCCGTTCCCTGATGGAGGGTCGTTGTGTTGAGAGACAGACTGGGGTTTGATCATGAGAACCTATCATCTCCGAGAGGAATTTAAAACGCCAGTGGGCTTTGGCGAATGGCACACGCACACCAGTCCCCGCCCTGTGCATATGGGTATAAAAGGGAGCGAAGCGTTGTGGCATGAAGACACAATGTATCGTTCCCTCCATCAGGGAACGGATGTTACAGTCGTAATCGAGACGTTCCCCTTCAGTCGGTCTCTCGACGGGCTGGTGGCTGACAGAGCGGTCACCTCGCACAGGGCGGGACCCCAGGGAGGTTGACTGCTCTGCTAACTTACCTGCTTGGCGTTACCGCCGGCCAACGCAACGTCAAGTGGAGATTGCGGAAGGCAGCGAGAATTTATGTCACCTGGCGCACCGTCGTATCGAGAGTGCTGCGGTGAAGCCCGGAGAGAGAGAAGCTCTTTAGAGAGAGAGGGGGCACCCGGCCCTAAAAAGGGCCCGGCTTGGGTGGAGGATGTGGCAGGCGGCATCCTGCTTTGACGCACCGGCGATGACCTGGCTGGGGGGGGTCACCCGCTGTACTCTCAATCGCCATGGCTCATCCCGTCAGGGCCGCTCTGTCTTTAGGCAGGTTCACAACAGGGCAGAATCCCCCTCACACGGGGCTCTGCATCTCTGGCGGGACGTTGCCTGGAGGACCCCTAATACCAGAGGGGCCACCGGAGGGGCGGGGCTGCTGGGGGTAAGGCTGTGCTCGGGACCTCAGCGACCGATATGTGGCCAGGTCACAGCGGAGCAGTGACCACACATCCCCACTTGCGAGATGGGCGCATCTAGAAGGCGGGCCTTCTGAGCATCTCTACGCAAGATTGAGCCACAGATGTCTCCCTTGGACCACTATCATGGATATCGGCCGACCCAGAGCACCCGCCATAACCTCCGTCGCACGAGGCACGAGGCCTGTGGCCTGTGGCGGTGTGCAGCCGCATCGGCCTTCCCATCAACCAGATCCTAACACTTTGACATATGACCCAAATGGGTCCCAATAGCATTATGAGCCTGACGGACCGCCATAGCATGGAGGGTGGAAGCAGATTAACCCACAGCATCGTAAGTCTTCGACACGAGTGTCAAAGAGCTTACATGCCCTGGAAGGGAGCCTTGGTCGACCCCTCTAAGTGGCAGCATCTGCGGTGCACCGCACACGAGCCGTAACTGGCGGAGTGACATCCATGGGAATTCCCAATCACCCCTGCCGCTCGCTAAAGCGATCGGCCTCTCTGAAGCGGTCGGCCTCGCCGAAGCAACGGTCGAACTCGCTCAGGAAGCAGACGGGGTTGCGGCTACATTCCGGAGAACGTAGCCAACCGTGACTGCAACACCTTAATTGACGAGCCATTCCAGTGCATGCTGGACCCCCAACATGCAATACAGGTGTCGTGCCCGTTGGACTTGGGGATGAGTCTGTCATACCCAAGAACACAGCTGCGAGACATGCCCGAAGACAGCGCAGACTGTGAGAGGAAATTTGCTCTTTTAGAAATATCTGCGGCTCGTTGCCGAGACGCCCAGGAGAAGTCTGCCACCGAGAGGGAGAAATCCGCTGCTTCACATCGTAAATCCAGCAGTCTGGAAGAAATCTTGAAGAGATGGAACGCTTGACATGTACGTCATGCAGGTTCCGAAGAACAAACGATGAGTGAAACCTCCCTTTTATACCCATATGCACGGGGCGGGGACTTGCGTGCGTGTGCCATTCGCCAAAGCCCATTGGCGTTTTAAATTCCTCTCGGAGATGATAGGTTCTCAAGATCAAACCCCAGTCTGTCTCTCAACACAACGTCGAGAGACTGACTGAAAGGGAACCCAGGATTTTTTAGAGTGCAATGTTAAGCTGTGAGCTTTAATTTTTTTTAACTTTACTTGACCTCTTAAGAATGATCAGCTTGTGCAAGATATAAAAAAGTAGCTAGATGAGACACAAGGTCAATGATTACATGGAAAGACAATTAAAAAGCACCACAGTGGAACGCAAGGATCCCCAAGTGTCACTGTTCTCTTCAGTCCTTTCACTATGCATAATACAACTGAAGTTAAATGATAAAGTGGGAATCATATTTTAAACAGCAGGCATAAGTTCATTTGTCTGCAGTATTCTTGCGCTGACTATGCAGAAGTTGGGTACAAACCTGAAGCAGAATCTGAGGAACATAATGACTTTCTCCAACTGAGTGACTTTGAGCCACAGGTGCACTTTATAATGAGCCTGACTGTGTGTGTGTGTCTCGGATAAGGTTGAATGCTACTGTGATTGATAGGTTCGAAGATCTGTCATTCAAAGTTCAAGCTGAGCCATACTGAGAAATGAACAAACAGATAAAACTGTACGACAGAAAGAGAGATAAAGCAGCTGATTTGAATTGTTCCGAACCCATCAAGTGTCGCCACCACTGTCATGATATAAGCCTACTGCACTAGGATTGCATACAGAGGTGGGTTTTTTAACAGGTGCTGTGATAATGGATATGTAGGGTACATTGGAATGCATAAGAGCACTGCAATAACAGCAAATGAAGTGTGCTTTAAAGGTGCTCCACTTTAAAGCCACTGTGGAGATACTGTCAGGCTTTTAAATGAGCCCAATTAGAGGCAAGGAGAGCCAAATGGCAATTTTATCATTAGCTCTTCTGACTAATTCACTAAATTAGAGCAGTTTTTGTTAAAGTTTAATTTTGAAACATTCAGAATAGATAGTGATAATTGCAACAAGGTAATAATTGGTTTTGGGCTAACTCACTTTAAACAGGCTAGAATTAAGGTTTGCATAAATTGCAGTTTATCATCGGTACATTCCTAAGGTGTTTTATCATTTGTTTGATTTTCCAAAGGAGGTCCTCTGAGCTCATTACAGAAGCAAACAATGTAATAAAAGGAGCTGAACATTTTTTATAAGAACCACCATAACCAATTTATTGTCTCATTTTGTGGAATGACTGTGCTGTAATCTGTGACCAATAATGCACAACGTCAATAGTTTGTTGTTGAAAACATACTTGATTATATAGTACTACAACCCGTTGTGTGTCATAAATGCTTCTACGTGTTAGAAAATTACTCTAATTGATCTGTGAATTTTTGAGACAGTGGATGAGATGGTCGGGCCGGAAATATCAGCCGTCACATCTTTTTATAGGGTTAAAATGTGGTTAATTGTCACCATGGTAACAGGTGATTCGTGCAGGTGGCTTGTCAGCATTGAGCAACCAAAATGACAAGGTCATAGTGAAGCATGGCATGACACACAGAAGGGAGCATGATTTTAACCCATGCTAATGATGTGAGAAGAATGACACTGACTGATCTTACCATATTTCAGGACTTTAGCTTTAGCCTCAGAATCTGTTGTGGCTTGTTTAAGCGTAAACTAATAAAGCCTTGGACAACAAGTTTTAATTACCAACAGTATCTTTGTGTTTGACATTTATTAAATGCCAAACAAATTTGTTTCCCCATCTGCAAATGATCTTTTGAGCAAATTTGTATTTTTTTGCGAGTCTCGTATCCTAGCTGAATTGAATGCTTTTATCTCTTCACTGTCTCACAAACAGCAAGCAGTTCATTCTACTGAATGTCCTGTTCTTACCGGCCTTACGGGCAACTGGAACTGGAGGTAAAAAAAAAGGTTTGACTCACTGTAGACATACAGATGTAAAGACTAGGAAAAGTGATCTGATTTTACTCATTATTTGCCATCAAATGACAGGATTTTGGTGGTTCAGCTTATCATCACTGCATTGTAAAGTCTGTATACATTGTTTCTTCATTAGTAATAAATAAAACTATAAAATAGTATAATAATAATTTTGGATATCATTTGATTTTAAATGACATGTGAAGCACATTTTAGGTATTCAGGCAATTTATTTGAATGCTAAATGCTAAAAAAAAATATTTCAACTACCCAACCTATTGAGCTACAGAAGACTTTAATTAGTTCAAATGAAGAGATAAAAATCCATTCAGTTTAATATCTCATGATTCATTTCAACCTAATGAAATTCATGATCAGTTCTGCTGTTTCTTTCCTATTTGGCATGTGTGAAAATAGTTGCAGAAATGTTGTGAAACGGTTTGGTGTGAAATGGGTCGGTATGTGATGATATTCCATTGGATTTATGCTAATTTAGCTCTAGTAGGGCTCTGCCTTCATATGCTACATGTTGCCGTGCATGTGTTTCTGTGTTTTGTCACTTGTTTTTCCAAACACCTATTAAAATGCCCGTCTCATTACAGCTTTGTACATCGGAGTGTCACTTGTCACTGTAGCGATGACACTTGAAAGCAAGAGGTGTTCTGGTTAAATAATAAAATTTTCACAGTCACAATAATCACTTAACAAGTGTTAATTTCCAGCAAAATAGTCCCCTTTTGTTTGTATAGCTGACATTTTAGAGAACATTTCATTTTTTTATGTTTTGCTCATTTGATGGAAAAAAAACATAAAATGACATTCATTTGTCAGAGTATGTGTCATGTTAGATGGTAAAAACTGAGGGGTGTCATGAGATAAGAGCCTATTGCAGATAATGTCTGAAAATGAAGTATGTGAACATGCATTCAATTAGTTTTTGTATGCCACAAAAAAATGTCAGTTGTGTTACAGAACCACTGATATGCTGAATTACTCATTGCTGTCCAAAATGACACCCATAGAGAGAATAAATTAATTAGATTTAGATTTTTTTAGATTTAGATTTAGATTCAATTTTATTGTCATTGCACATGTACAAGGCAACGAAATGTGTCCTCTGCATTTAACCCATCCAGAGAGTAGTGAACACACGTACCCTCGGAGCAGTGGGCAGCTATCACTACAGCGCCCGGGGAGCAAGTAGGGGTAAGGTGCCTTGCTCAAGGGCACCTCAGTTGTTACCCGCCGGCCCTGGGAATCGAACCGGCAACCTTCTGGTCATGAGTCCGACTCTCTAACCATTAGGCCACAACTGCCCCCTTAAAATTAATTATCTCTATAATCATTGTCTCGCACCTACCAAAAAAAATAGACCATTATGGTCTGTTATCCTACTCCTGCTATTTTTCTTCATGAGACCTACATTAAATGGACGACACAATGAGGCTATTTTATTTTTAGTGGTGTTATTATACCATGATATACTCCAAAATCCCTGGATTCTGATTGGCTCTGACAAGGTCTAGCCACCCTCATTGCCCTGAACAGATTTTCTAATGGCATTTGACTTAACGCACGGGCCTGTGTGACTTTGAAGGTTATGAGCTGCACAAACACTCTCTCACACACAAAACCCTGCTAGTTCTCTTATCCACCCACTGCTAGGTAGGCGTCCTCTCTGATGCTTAATGTTAGATTTTGATGAGAGAGAGAGAAAAAGTTGTGATGGATGGGTTTGTGAAAGAGATGCTGAGAGAAATAGTAAGAATGATGTGGGCGAAGAAAAAAATTGATGTGAAAGGTACAATTTGAAATTGAAGGTGACAATTAAACTTTATTGTTCACTTTAGGTGTGAAAGCCTCTTTTCTTGCTCTCTTACATTCACCGAGCAGTGACAGAGCATGGCACTGTGTGTTTTTTTCCCCCTTGACTGTGTTTTCTTTAGAGTGTGTGCTCTGTGTTGTAAATTGGGGATTATGTATTTTGTTTCTAAGGGATGTTAGTGAGCTGAATATTGTAAATTGAGAAGTGTCAAGGGTTTTAGGCATTTAGTCGAGTAATTGTCTCTTTAGCAGTATTTTAGGCCTTTCTGGGCTTATTGCTAGAATAATTGCATGCTAAGTGTTTTTGTGTGTGTCGGTTGCACAAAGACTTTTGAGCTCTGTGGCACTTTTCACCAAAATAGATTTTTTTAAACATAGGCCATGAAAATAAGCGGGTACCTTCAGAATACGTTTAACCCTTGTGTGTTCAAAACATAATTTTATAGACGGTTTCATCAGACACATGCGCTGGCCTGAAGTTAACTTCTGGTCTGTGTTTGGTTATAATATAACTATTTATTTTACATTTTATTTATATTAATATTAATTCATATTTATATTTTATTGTATATTAAGTGTATTAAATTAAATAAAAACTACTCAACAGTTGTTATTTTTTTTGCAAGGTCTACCAGGAAGTTACAGGAGTAGTTCACCTTCAAAATGAAAATTCTGTCATTATTTACACATTAGGACACATCATTTCAAACCTGTATGACTTGCAGAAGATTTTTTGAAAAATGTTGGTAACAGAACAGCACAGCCCCCCCATTCACTTCTCTTGTATCGACTAGGCATGCAGCGATTACCGAGGTTCACTATTAACAGGGCCGGATTATCCAATGGGCATTATGGGCACAGGCCCAGGGGCCCATACGTGCTTGGGGCCCAAGAAAGGGGGAGAAAATGTTTTCGCTATATTCATTCTGCCGTGTGCCTCTCTGGCCGCACACACGCAAGTGCGCACACAAAACCGTGTTTCTAACGTACACAAGTCTGTCTCTTGATTTAGTAACTTTTACAAGCCCTTTAGCAGCTTTTGTTCAGAAGCACAATGCGATAAATCAAGCGACTTTCCGATAAACTTTAGCTTTCAGTGGGAAAATGTCCCCCGCGAGCACAAGGTCTCTCTTTCCCCGAGCAGGGATCGTCTCATTGAGCGGCAGGAAGAAGCAGCACATTCCACAGGTGACTCCTGAATGAAATGAGTACAAAACAGCGTTTCCAACAACCTGTCACTGTTATCAACTGTTTGAATGTGTAAACATGAACCCATTTCGTCTGTAAATATGCACATGGTTACCATGACAGAGGCTGTGTGAAAGAATATAGCCAAAATCGCCGCTTTTTATAGAAACTGAAAAGATGTAAATGAGAACGGCTTTATTGTTGTGAATATAAGATATAGGTTAAGTTAGAATACCCTCACGGTTGTCTTTAAAATCTTAAAAAGGTAAGAGTTTTTTTTACATGTATTTGGTGTGTCTTCGCCAATAATGAATTTTATATTGATATAATGTTGATCAGGTCTAACTGCCTTAATTTACCGATTTTTAGCCTAAGTTAATAGAAAATCCAGAGTGCTTTTACATACATTGCAAAATGTTTACTTACACAGACTCGTAACAGTATTAATATTCGTTAATGCCGTTTACCATTACACGCTTACATAAGAACGTGAGTCGCGAAGTGCTTGTTACACAAATAAAGTTGAACAAATGGACAAATTACTCTTATAGTATAATCATTGACAAAGTCTGCCCTTTTATTCTTAGAAAAATGAATATGTTTATGTATGTGGGGGGGTCTACAAGACACTTGTGCCCAGGGGCCCCTGAATTCTTAATCCGGGCCTGACTATTAACCGCGCTTAAAAACGTCACGGTTAATTAATCGTAAATACTCCATTACATCGCGTGTTTATGTTGCACAGAACGGAAACGTTGCAACTTGCACAAAATGAAAACAAAGTTACACCAGCGGTGCACCAGCTTGAAGAGATGTGCTTGCTTATCAGAGAAACGGAGGCCACGACACACACTAGATTAACTATGGCAGAGAGACCAAACAGCCAATCTTACATGTACATTCACAATCAAGGCCGTAGCAGTGACAGTAGGTGACAAATGTGTGTGATCCGTGCGCGCTAGCTCTTAAAGGGACAGCAGCATAATAAATATATCTGTTTTAATGCTCATCAAACAACAAAAAACGAAGACAAAACACACTGCTCCTGACTGATCAACTTTAATAACTTTAATATGGTTTGATCTATATTTCAGTATACTCTGAAGACTTGTATGAAGTGTTATTTTACATTTGACTCTAATAACCACAGTTAGTACAACCTGAAACACCTAAAAAGCACTGTTAATTTTATTTGTGTGTTTGCTTAATTACATTTATTTATGCTATTGCTCATAATTTGATCATTTGTTGTAATTGTATTACTAACTGATTGACTATTATTATTAGAGTTAGGATAATAGTTTTATGGTATTATGAGCTTATTTATTAGGATAGCAGGTAAAAACAAACTAATAACTAGACATTATTGTTTATTTATTACTTTTTGTGGCGGGCATGTAAAAGTGTTGTCAGGGCCAGGAAATTGTAGAAATTAATGTATGCATAAAAATCGTCATAATCGTGCAACCGTAATTATTCCTCAGACTATAATCGTACCAACAAAATCTATAATTGTTGCATCTAGGGGTGTAACGATACACTCAGCTCACGATTCGGTACATATCTCGGTGCTTGGTTCACGATACGATACACATCTTGATATTTTGAACAAATTTCAAAAATGACACTGAAATTCAAATTTATTTTCAACATATTAACAATTTCAGTAATTTATTTTGTTGCACATACAACTTAATAAAGAATTTTAACATTTTAAGGCTTAACTGAAATTAGAATTAAGATCAGTGTCAATTTTGACAGCAAATTTTGATTTAGGTGTAGTCATAGTCTTTTAGTTTTAAATGTAGTTTTAGTCATACCAATTTATCATAGTTTTAGTCTATTTTTAATCGATGAAATCTACATTATATTAGTCTACTAAAATCTATCTGGATTAACTCATTTAATTGGTGTAATTAAATGTTCCATACAAAGATTTAACTGTTTCGACATAATTTACTTTACCTTGGAATTAAATTAAACCAGGTCATAACTACTGGATATGCATTGTTGTAACACAGAGAATATTAGACCATGAACGACATGTAGCAGTTCATTCAGTCTCATTTTGACTCAATTGACTCATTCGCTCAGTGAAGGGCGTGTTCATTCAGTACATTCAACCAATGAAATGCTCTGACAGAGCTCACGCTCAAGCGCTATTGGCTCGTGTCTCTTTGAAGCTACGCTGTCTTTGCTTGAGACAGTAATGAATGAGAAAAATCTTTCAAAAAGACATATTACATAAAGTGTATTACCCCAGCTAACACGGTTACATTGTGACGACGTACCTGGACCGGACCATATTCGTTGCCATGACGTACCATAATAATGTTCCAGCGACGTAACTTTGTGATTCCCATATTCGTCCTGAGGACGTAACATTGGACGTTGTTGGGACATGGTGATTACCTCCTGAAGACATACCTGAAACATACCATATTCGTCGCAGCGACGTACCAAATAGCGTTTCTGGGACGTGATGAGCACGTCCTAATGACCAAACAGTCACGTTGTTAAAATCTTTTTTTATTTATTTAATTTAAACAATTATCATCTCTCACATGGAGGATTAAATTAATTTGTGATTTAATCTGTGCGTTAAAGATGAAAATGTATGCATAATTGGAGTAATTCTCTATTCAAATATGTATAAAACACAGTATAACGATTATAAAACTCAACACAGCACTGTACATCACAATCAGATATTTGATTCATACTGTAGTACATGACATAAATAATCAAAGTCTTCAACACAATATAGAGGATTTAAAGCAGATATTTACTGAAAGAGATTAATAAATTATATTGTTGTCTTACCACATACGTTTAGCAGGTTGTCCGTTTTTAAAAACAACAATCAAAAGCTTCTTAGTCACATTCACAAACATAAGGGTCCGTTCATTTAAACGCTCCAAATCGATCGAAAATCACTAAAATATGTGTTTACTCTCACATCTGTAAGGCATAAAGTATAGAAAGAATATTAATAAACCGCTAAAGGAATATCAGGCAGTGACGAAAAAAGAAATGACCGTTAACGTTTAAATGCGAGCGCGCGGCTCTTTGCAGAACAGAAAAGGTGCGTGCGTGCACTAAATAAATAGAAACTCAGTTTTAATTGTGGTATCAAATTAAACTCCTGTTTAATAGCTGTCAGAAGTGGTATTTATTGCATTCGTCTTGACATTATAACAGATTTTACTCTGATCATAAATGTTTCACACAATAACATAATAAATAGAAATGACCAGTGTCCAGGTTATCTGAAGACCAGTACATCATGTCGCTACAACGTTCTCCATGGGATTAATTCACAACGTTATTTGAGGATGTGGCTAGGACGTTTCTGGAACGTGCAAGAAACGTAACGTTGCAAAGACGTCCTCAGAACGTGGTCATAAAGTAATGTCACGGTGACCAAATGAAGACGAACTGGCGACGTCGTCAGAACGTATTGTGTTAGCTGGGACATTTCTTCAATCATGCAAATCACATACTTGTTTTTAGCATGTCATTCGATCTTTTAATATACAGTACGACTCACATCATCGCTTCTCTGATCGGAACAGCGCTGGTTTCTTTTGGCTTACTTTATGTTGCATATCACGTTATGCAGCAGCTCACGTTAGCGGATAAATTAACATCGGCATTTAAAAACGTTTGTGCTGCCTTTGTTAATGAGTTTCGGGGTGACTCGCCTGCAGTCACGCATATCGTAAAATATCCCCATCTCTCTACGATGCGCATCGTAACATTTTTGCATCGCGAAATATCATAATACGAAGTATTGTTACACCCCTAGTTGCATCCCTAGTATGGACACAAAACCAATGGAAGTGAATGGGGGGCTGTTAACAACATTCTTCAAAATATCTTCTTTTGTGTTCTGCAAAAGAGAAAAAGTCATTCAGGTTTGAAATGACAAGAGGGTGAGTAAATGATGACAGATTTTTCATTTTGAAGGTGAACTACTCTTTTAAATTTCGGCCACATAACATATGTTTATGTTGTTGTCGCTGAAATCATCTGTATGAACTGTTTATGTTTTTTATAGTTCATACTTTTTTCTTTTACTTTTATTTCTAACCTTTACCAAAGTTTAGGATGTCTTGCTGTCATTATTAATAAAATGCATGTCATTTCAAAATATTGTCCAAAGAATGTCATTTTTTATTTTAGTTTTCTATGGGGGGGCTGTTATATTCAAATCAACTTTCTAGATATTTATTATATTTAGGAGGGTAAGCGTAATTATAACATGAACTCTTCTATAACATTTAACTTGAGTTAAAGTTGAGTGGTTTTGGGTAGCATGAACTCATTGGTATCTATGTGGATTAGATTGCACTTTTGTGGTCTTGCGAGAACTTTGTTAGGTTTGCAAGGAACTGCATGTCTTTCAATGAACAACACAGATCTCTGACCATAGTGGTTTAAAGATGCCATGAATTAAAACCACAATTTTAACCCGAGCTTTTGTTATATAAGAGGGAATAGTATTCACGCGAACATCATGTAAGTGTCAGACCTGAAAACGCCCTTGTTACTGAGAAACTGTTATTGACACCAGGCCCAGCGAACACCAGGTTCTGGAATGCACCTATCTATGACGACATTGATAGGTTGAACACCGCCTACAGAGAAAGAATATCAACGACTACTTCTCTAGTCCCGCCCACTGGTTCACGCATGACAATTCCTGAAGTAACACAAGTGGCGCGGAACCAGATAGAGCGAGCAAGCAATAAACAAACATGGCATTAAAGATAGCTAAATATTGTGCCATCCCTGGTTGTGGAAGAATACAGTCACTGCATAACCTTCCTTCGGATTCCGATATTAGGAATGCATGGTTAAAGTTTATTTTTAAAGACGTTCCAGCTCATCTGGGAAAAACATGGAGCGTTTGTTTGTTTCACTTCTCCGAGGATTCCTTCATGAACAAGGCACAGGTTGACGCTGGAGAGACTGGAAAATTAAAAAGCAATGCTGTGCCGTCAATATTGGATCCATTAGGAATGGCGCAGCAATCTTATGGGAGTAAAACATTTTTATACTATGCGTAACGTCTCAGTTACATTTGTAACCTCGGTTCCCTGATGGAGGGTCGAACCGACAGATGGGGTTCGTCCCTGAGAACCAATCGCTTCCGACTACTTAGAAAAGGCCAATGAAAATTGGCGAATGAAATTTGCATGCCGGACTCCGCCCCCGGAAATCCGGGTATAAAAGGGAGACGGCGTGCTTCATTCATTCACCTTTGTTCTGAGGAGCCTGAGACCTCTCACGACTGCTGCAGAGGACAGCACGTGTTGTGGCAAGAGGACACAACGTCTCGTTCCCTCCATCAGGGAACCGAGGTTACAAACGTAACCGAGACGTTCCCTTTCTGTCGGTCTCTCGACGTTGTGTCGAACCGACAGATGGGGTTCCAATGGAAAACGCCATAACACTGTGCCCTGTCACAATCTCAACGAAGCGACGGTGACTGGCCTGGGCGTGTCAGCCGTGAGCGCTACCGCAAAATTGTAACCTACCAGTGGGTAGGTAGGGGGTCCCAGAGCTTTCTTGAAAGGTGAGAAGGCCCCTACCTTCGGCCTCACAGGCGGCGGCCTTGTTTCTCTAACAGCGAGAAGCCGCCCAGAACCGTAAGGCCACTGGGTAAGCGCTACTTCCTCAAGTGGGGGATGCGCTACAGAGACCACTTCCTACCGCAGGGAGGAGTCTAGTGGAGATACCAACATGGTCTCACCTATGGGGGAGAACTCATGGCAAGAAAGTGTGGCTGAAGAGTAAACCGCGAGGTGGAGGTCCACCTGGGGAGGTCATGGGTTACCAAGGTGGGAACCAGCATGAGGATACATCAGACGGAACCACCCTACTGGGGGTTGCAACGTCTGGTAGCACTAGGTCCGGTTAGAGCTATGTTGCGAATAACTCCAGAGATACCCGGCCTAAGGGGCAGGGCTGCTCTGCCCAGCCCGCCCGCAGGAGGTGCTTGCTAGTGATGGATGGAGTGCCTGTTCTTCACCCAGTGGGGGAAGAAGGGAGGCTAGTTAGTATGCTGACCCCCTTAGGAAAAAGAGGGAAGGTACTGTCATAGGCGTACACCCTACCGGCCGCCAGTCTTGCCTGACTGCAAGACTCGAGTCGATACCGGTTTTACGCGGAGGCTGTAGGACCTCGCGAAGGTGATGGGTGTAGCCCAACCTGCAGCTCTGCAGATGTCTGCCAGAGAGGCGCCTCGCCAATCTCTGTTTGAGACAGCCCTCCCTGCTGATCTCCAAAACAGACAAAGAGCTGCTGAGAGCTCTGAGGCTCTGCGTGCGGTCTAAGTAAAAGCGCAGCGTGCGTACTGGACACAACACGGACGGGGTTGGGTCTTCCTCCCCAGTGGGGAGCGCCTGTAAGTTCACCACCTGGTCCCGAAAGGGAGCGGTGGGAACCTTGGGCACGTAGCCGGGCCGAGGTCTCAGGATAACGTGAGAATCCCTGGGTCCGAACTCTAGGCAGTCAGGGGACACGGAGAATGCCTGTAGGTCCCCTACCCTCTTGATGGAGGCGAGCGCCATAAGGAGAACCATCTTCATCATGAGATGAGGAAGAGAGGCATCCCCTAGGGGCTCGAAGGGGGCCCTGGTGAGACCTGTCAGGGCTACATCCAGGTCCCAAGAGGGTATGGAGCGCGGACGAGGCGGATTGCGCCTCCTAGCGCCCTTTAGGAACCTAATGACCAGGTCGTGCTGCCCTAGAGACTTCCCAGCAACTGAGTTGTGATGAGCGGCAATGGCGGCTACATACACTTTCAGTGTGGAGGGGGAGAGGTTAGTCTCGTGTCTCGAGTGTAGGAAGGACAGCACAGACCCAGTCTTCTCCTCGAGAAGCACACCAGGTCGAGAAGAGGTGCCACTTGTAGGCGTACAGTCGCCTAGTGGCAGGTGCCCTAGCCTGAGAAATGGTAGCTACCACCGCTGGGGGCAGACCACTCAGGATCTCCTCGTCCCGTCCAGAGGCCAGACATGGAGGTTCCAGAGGTCTGGCCTGGGATGCCATAATGTGCCCTTCCCCTGGGAAAGCAGGTCCTTCGTCAGGGGAATCGGCCAGGGGGGAGCTGTCATCAAGAGCATTAGCTCCGAGAACCAAGTCCGGTTGGGCCAGTGTGGCGCAACGAGTAACACTTGCTGCTCTTCCTTGACCTTGCACAGGGTCTGTGCAATGAGGTTCACTGGGGGGAAGGCGTACTTCTGTTTGTCCCGCGCGCGGCCAGCTGTGCGCTAGGGCATCCGTACCGAGGGGACCATCGGTCAGAGAGTACCAAAGCGGGCAATGGGTGGTTTCGAGGGAGGCGAACAGGTCTACCTGGGCCTGCCCGAACTGCACCCAAATGAGCTGGACTGCGCGGGGGTGGAGTCGCCACTCTCCGCGAGGCATAGACTGACGAGAGAGCGCATCGGCTGTCTGGTTCAGGTCGCCTGGGATATACGTGGCACGCAGGGAGCGGGTCACCTGCTGACTCTACCGGAGGAGGCGTCGGGTGAGTCGTGTTAACTGCAGTGAGCGAACGCCACCCTGACGATTGATATACGCTACTGCCGTAGTGCTGTCCCTGGATCGCATAGCCGAGACGGATCGTTCTCCTCAGCCACCGTGACGGTGTGGGAAGCTCGAGCCAAGCTCCCAGCGACAGGGGGACTAAGGGTACGATCTGCTTCATCGACCCCCCGGGGGGGTGGTTTGATGGCTGGCAGTGCGGGTCTCTCGCCGGGGGCAGGCCCCCGGGAAGAAGACTGGCTCTGCTGGTTCGCCTGCCTGGCATTGCAGCTCCACGCACCATCGATTTGAGAGTGCTGAGGGCTGCAATGTACATTCGATGTTGTGCCTTGCCATGACGCAATGTCGAGTTGCCGAACACCGTCGTGTAGAGGGTGAGAGCGGCTGTGATAAACACCCAGAGAGAGAGAGAAAAACATTTAGAAGTGGGTAGTTGGGACGGGGCAGGAACCGTCCCGGATCGACCAACCAGCAATGGAATGGCTGGGGTCGGGCCCAAAAGGTGTTCTCGATCTCTCTCGGGTCTTCCCATGAGGGCCGCTACAGCTTCCGCCGCGGTTGCTGATGGGGTGGTGGTCTCCTCTTCGACATCTCCCGGGGGGCCGCCGAGTGGGGGCACTGGAACCGGAGTGTCGAAGAGGACCAGGGCTGCTGGGAAGCAGAGGGTGCACGGGATCTCGACGGCCAGGGGGCGGCCGAGTCGCGGCGGGGGAGGATATGCTTGATATCCTCTGTCTGCTCCTTTTAATGTCAAGAACTGTGGCTCGGCAGTATCACCAAACAGCCCCCCCTTGCGAGATGGGTGCGTCGAGAAAGCGGACTTTCTCGCAACCCATCTGTGCAGGGTTTGGCCAGAGGTGTCTCTCCTGGACCACATGTGTGGACATCGCCCGACCCAGGGCCCGCGCGGTCACGTTGGTCGCCCATAGAGCGAGGTCCGTGAGGCGAAGTTCCTGCATAAGCGCTGGGTCGTTCTTACCCTCGTGGAGCTCTCTGAACGCCTTGGCCTGCAGGATGGCCATAGCGTGGAGAGAGGGGACAGCTTGGCCTGCAGCAGAGTAAGCTCTCGACATCCCTGATGCCGAAAAGCCTACGTGCTTTGGACGGGAGTCTAGGTCGAGCCCCAGGGGGACTTGACGTATCCTCTAGCTGCCCCACCATCGAGGGAAGAAAGGGTGATGGAACTAGTTGATGTGCACGCGCCGAAGGGGGCTTTCCAGGTCGTACTAAGTTCCTCATGCACTTCCGGGGAAACACGGCACTGGGGCGAGTACGGCATGGAGCCGCTCTCAAACCCGAGGTACCATGTATCCAGCCGCGAGCATTGGGAGAGGCAGTGCGGGCACTGCAACCCAACGCCGGCGGCCCGGGAAAGCATGGCTGACAATTCGACGTCCGCTTCTTCCGGATCTCGACCCCCCGAGGGAGGCAGCTTCAAGGAATCGTCGGAGTCTGATGCCAGTAAGTCACCCTCCGATGCTGCAACAGACATCTCATCATCACGTACCATGTCCAATACGTGATTGAGGAATAAGACGGTGGACCGTCTCATGGGGAACGGTCAGACGAGCAAGACGAGGTGCGAACGGTCCGCGAGCCAGTGGCTGACGGATTAGCGCTCACAGTAATCCTCATATCACCCTCGCTGCTCGCCGTAGCGGGCGGCAGGGCCGTAGTCCTGCCATCACGGAACGGGAAGCAGACGAGGTGGTGGCTGAACCCCGTGGGAACACAGCCACCCGTGACGCAACGTCTGAATCGTCAACCGCTCGCAATGCGGGCAGGACGTATCCACAACATCTGCCCCAGCGTACTGGAAGCAGACCTCGTGTCCATCCCCCTCCTCGATGAGTGTGTTGCACCCACGAGAACAGCGGGACATGCCACGCTGGAGAAATTTGCTCTTTTAGAATGCAGACGGTGTGGCACCGTCTGCTAGCTCGAACACCTCTGGAACCGCCGAGACGCCCAGGGGAAGTCGCCGCAGGAAGGGACCGTCCGCTGCACCACGTCGTAGAACCGGCAATCTGGAGTTGCTAAGTAGTAGCGAGAGTTGATCTTCACAAGCGAAGGCTCCGAAGAACAAAAGGTGAATGAATGAAGCACGCCGTCTCCCTTTTATACCCGGATTTCCGGGGGCGGAGTCCGGCATGCAAATTTCATTCGCCAATTTTCATTGGCCTTTTCTAAGTAGTCGGAAGCGATTGGTTCTCAGGGACGAACCCCATCTGTCAGTTCGACAAAACGTTGCGAGACCGACAGAAAGGGAACTACTGCTTTGTTAGAGATCGCTTGATATGCCCTGAGCACTATTCGCACGAGATTAGTATTACCTGGGGACCTCTACCGGGAGTCTCCCATTTGTTTATTTATCATGGAAACTCTCGTAACATTTGAGACCCGTGATCGCGGTGATCTTTTGTCTGGTTCGCCATCACTTGTCTCAAATGCTGACAGGTATGGACATATATCATTAAACGCAATACAACTATAGGCTATACAAACTATACGCAAAGCCTTGCCATCACATCCGGGAAATAAATCAGTAAATTTGAGTAAAATCATCCCGTGCAAATGTGTCACATGAAATACTGATGTGGGGAGGTAATTTATAAATCACACGAGGTCCCCAGATAATGCTAATGTCGTGCAAATGGTGCTAATGTGTAACCTAACGTTGCATCTCTAACCAAATTCACAGAAGGCTCCAACTAAGTTTACTACGCACCTTGCTGTTTCTCTCTTTAACGCACGCACAACCATGTTTTCTTTTTCTCCTGCTGTGTTCAAAGTGTTTACAGATTGACAATAATTTATTACATGTTTCCAATAACATCATCTCGTATGAACAAAACTATATTAATCTTTGATACAAATCCCACAAGCTTTTAAATAGAGTCCCGTGGAAGATTTTCAATTTTTCGTTTTCTTCAAAAGCAGTCTTATTGAGTGAAAGGTCAAATCAGGATTATCCAGCTTTTATAGTTACACATCAAAACCCCAGCAGTTCCTACCCTCAAGTACCATCAGTTCACACATGCCCGTGGCCATGATTGCCCCCAGCATCTCTGTGGTGGGTTGTATTTTGAGGGAAAGTGTGTGTGTGTTCAAGGTCTCCTTGGCTTGCCCTTCTATCTCTCAGTTCAATTGAGCATCACTTAACACCCGATTGTATGTGGGGTGGATCAGAGTTGAGTGAACACACACCACATGTGCACTGACCCAACAGCAGCAATGTCAAATGTATAATATATACAGTATATACACTCCCCTGCATACTCTCTGTACACACATGAAGATGGAGTAAGTGCAGATGAATCTGAGAAAAAGACAGAAAGAGAATGATAGAGAGTTCATCTCTGTGGTCAGATGGTAATGATTCTCCAGTTATTACATGCATTATTCACAGGAAACTCTTTCATGTGTGATTGGAGATATAAGCAGTGGTTTTAAAATCCATTCACCTCAGCACGTCTGTGCATCATGCAGTTTGTTTCATGTTCCCTACTTGAGCTTATTTGAAACATCAAGGTATGTCTATGACTTTGATTCAAGGGTGATATTGAACAAGTGAGATGTAGTTAATGTAGTTTCGAGTGTGTTTTCATTTGTGCATGTCACATATGTCATATGTGGGATATGTGACAGACTCTAGCTGTGGCACAATGTAACAGGAGAGATATGAATGAAAAGTGATGTTGCTTGGTGCTGTTTGTAAGATCCAAATATAGGTTGCTTTTACAGTAGGCTATTATGATTTTGTGAACATACAGTAGTCTGTATATTGTCAAGTTTAAAAAGCCTGAGGTTCGAGTTGTATTGTATTGTTGGACTTTTAGATTTTTAGATACAAAATAAATAGGCCTATCTCTTAATACAACATTACATTAGGTAGATGTGGCTTATCAAATGAAATTTAATATAAGCCAGTACAATAGACAATTTAAATAATTTGAAAAGTCTTCCCATCAATTCTGCTGTAACCAGCATCGGTGGCACAAATACAAAGCACAAAGCTGCTTTCCTGTCACATATTGCTGTGTAAACTTTTGATAGTCTGATTTCTGGATTGTTGATTATCAGTTACCTTTATAGTCAGAATTTGCAGTGATGTTTTTGTCTGTATTGTGACATATATTTGAGTGTAACGGCTTCTGCAATGAGGAGAAAAGGGGCCGGGCTTCTGGAATTGATTGGTTTGTTGAAAGTTTGAAGCCTGGCCAATGGACAGTGGACAGTGACTATACATAGTTTCTCCCTCGGGTCAAGACATGCAGAATAGAAAGGGAGGGGAACTTTCTGAGGGAATTTTGATTAAAGATTATGTGGGCACATTAATTTAAAAAATGTATATAATAAACACTGCAATATTAAAAAAAAATCATAATTTATTTTTGATTCATTTTTTTATTTCATGGACACTTATTTGGGGCATGGACATATTTTTATGGTGATGTGAGGTTATTAAGCAGAAAATAATTTGACAAGTCTCATCTTAGTCAACAGATGGAGTTTCCAGAGAGTGATGCCTTCATCTTTTATTTTATAGGAAAAGCTTCCTACTACAATATGTGCCAAAGGCCTGTAAAATTGTTTTGATTTTAGTAATTTGTATTTCTCCACAAAATGCTGCAAAACTTACCACAAACTCACACAATCTCATTGTTTCTTTCTGTTTAATGCATTTTCACTCTTAATTAAGTATAACAATTCACATACAGTCAAGTCAAATATAAAAATGTGCAGAACTTGATATTCTTCTATTACAGTATATCAGGCATCGATTGGATCATGAAATGCGATCACCATTGGTGGGTGGAGGGCTACAATAATGAGTAGCGATAAATTGTTCATAAATTTGACAAGGAACATGTATTATAAAAACGTTACGACTGTTGTGTTGAGAGACAGACTGGGATTTGATCTTGAGAACCAATCATCTCCGAATTTTAAAACGCCAATGGGCTTGGCGAATGGCACATGCACGCCAGTCCCCGCCCCGTGCATACGGGTATAAAGGGAGATGGCGGCGGCCATTCACTCATTTTTGGGGCTGAGGAACTTGAGAGGCATCTCTCGGTCACTGCAGCGGGTCGGCGAAGCGTTGTGGCATGAAGACCCAACGTCTCATTCCGTCCATCATGGAACGGAGGTTACAGTCGTAACCGAGACGTTCCCCCTTCAGTCGGTCTCTCGACATTGTGTTGAGAGACAGACTGGGGACCTATCTTTACATGCCATGGCGCTGAGCCGTATCACGACCACCTGCGGAGCGACACTGACTGGACTAGCGAGTCACATGTGAGCCACGCAGGTTCCGAAGAACAAAGGATGAGTGAATGACCGCTGCCATCTCCCTTATATACCTGTATGCACGGGGCGGGGACTGGCGTGCGTGTGCCATTCGCCAAGCCCATTGGCATTTTAAAATTCCTCTCGGAGATGATAGGTTCTCAAGATCAAACCCCAGTCTGTCTCTCAACCCACTGACTGAAGGGGAACTGTAAATTCCACATCTTCGCTTGAGCATATGAATGTATTGAATTCCTAGCAACTGCATAGCAAAATCACCAGTGTTAAAAAAAACTTCTAATTAACATTCACAGTGTACACTCACCTAAAGGATTATTAGGAACACCTGTTCAATTTCTCATTAATGCAATTATCTAATCAACCAATCACATGGCAGTTGCTTCAATGCATTTAGGGGTGTGGTCCTGGTCAAGACAATCTCCTGAACTCCAAACTGAATGTCAGAATGGGAAAGAAAGGTGATTTAAGCAATTTTGAGCGTGGCATATTTGTTGGTGCCAGACGGGCCGGTCTGAGTATTTCACAATCTGCTCAGTTACTGGGATTTTCACGCACAACCATTTCTAGGGTTTACAATGAATGGTGTGAAAAGGGAAAAACATCCAGTATGCGGCAGTCCTGTGGGCGAAAATGCCTTGTTGATGCTAGAGGTCAGAGGAGAATGGGCCGACTGATTCAAGCTGATAGAAGAGCAACTTTGACTGAAATAACCACTCGTTACAACCGAGGTATGCAGCAAAGCATTTGTGAAGCCACAACACGCACAACCTTGAGGCAGATGGGCTACAACAGCAGAAGACCCCACCGGGTACCACTCATCTCCACTACAAATAGGAAAAAGAGGCTACAATTTGCACGAGCTCACCAAAATTGGACAGTTGAAGACTGGAAAAATGTTGCCTGGTCTGATGAGTCTCGATTTCTGTTGAGACATTCAAATGGTAGAGTCAGAATTTGGCGTAAACAGAATGAGAACATGGATCCATCATGCCTTGTTACCACTGTGCAGGCTGGTGGTGGTGGTGTAATGGTGTGGGGGATGTTTTCTTGGACACTTTAGGCCCCTTAGTGCCAATTGGGCATCGTTTAAATGCCACGGCCTACCTGAGCATGTTTCTGACCATGTCCATCCCTTTATGACCACCATGTACCCATCCTCTAATGGCTACTTCCAGCAGGATAATGCACCATGTCACAAAGCTCGAATCATTTCAAATTGGTTTCTTGAACATGACAATGAGTTCACTGTACTAGAATGGCCCCCACAGTCACCAGATCTCAACCCGATAGAACATCTTTGGGATGTGGTGGAACGGGAGCTTCGTGCCCTGGATGTGCATCCCACAAATCTCCATCAACTGCAAGATGCTATCCTATCAATATGGGCCAACATTTCTAAAGAATGCTTTCAGCACCTTGTTGAATCAATGCCACGTAGAATTAAGGCAGTTCTGAAGGCGAAAGGGGGTCAAACACCGTATTAGTATGGTGTTCCTAATAATCCTTTAGGTGAGTGTATATACAGTATAATTTTAACACTGGCGATTTTGCTGTGTGGGTAACCGGACCATTCGCACAGCAAGCGAAAGCAGCATTATAGAAAGCACTGAGAGGCCTTCCTAATGTTCCTTTGATCTTATTCTGTAACCATTATAGTGAAATGCTAATGCAATATTGTCTGCTTTTATTGCCCGGGACATAAAACAGAAAATCAGATGAGATGCTTACAAAAGTGTATGCGACCCTATGTGTTTGTTTGTTTGTGAGATAAGAGGAGCTGTATCGCTAAGAAAAGCATATTATTAGAGCGTATTCATGAGCTTATTCTCACACCAACTGTGTTCCTGCAAACTCCTTTTGCTCTTGTTAATACAACGTATTTAAAAATGCAAATAAAGGTGTCAAATAGCAAACAGAACTGCACTTTATTTAGTTTTGTGTTTGTTTGTTTGTTTGTTTGTTTGATCCAGACATTCTGTGAGTGTGTGCCCAACTCTTCTCAACTTAAACACCGCTGGTCAGACTCAGATACAGTCAGACAAACATCGCCCAAGGTAAGGGCTACGGTCTACCATATAATTCAAGTCAAAACTGTACATAACACACATTCCTAGAAATACAGACAAAAAATTTATAAAACTTCTGTCATCATTTGTTCAACCTCATGTGCTTCAAAACATGTTTTTTTCTTCTTTGGTACACAAAGAAGATATTTTGAGAAATGCCTCAGTGGTTTAGTGTCTATACAGTGAAAGTGAAAGCCCCAATGTTGTTTGGTTGTCAACGTTCTTTAAAATATATTTTTTGTTCTGCAGAAGAAAGTCATACAGGTTTGGAAAGACATGAGAGTGAATAAATTATGAACAAATTTTAATTTCCGGGTGAACTATCCCATTAATATTTTGTGAAGGGAAACCAATGCATACGCTTGATTATTCTGTGTGGCTTCTGTACACTGTATGGATGAGGAATAAATGAGTCTGAATTGAGTCCTGCCTGTAGAAACCTGATGGGTTTAAAAAGGAGATGCCACTTATATTATATTATATTATATTACACATAGCATTTAACATGCAAACCCTATGATCAAAGTCAGAACCTTCAATTGCGTGTTTATTTGATTAGCTTTGAGTAGTTTGTGACTGCACCGATAAGTCTAACACACACATACACACATACATACAGTATGAGCTATGAGACACCCTTCATCTGTCTGGGCGTTAAAATAAAAATTCAACATAATGCACAAATGTGTGGGAGAACACAGATTTCATGTTTCTCTCGCATATAGAATGCACAGTGCTTGTTTATGATGCCCTGACTGTTTAAAATAACGTTCATGTGTCTGTTTGTGTGTTTGTGAACAAGTGTGACACTCAGTTGTGCAGTTTTCACTCGACAACAGAATACAACAAGCAAAAATAGCTATAAATCTACCGTGGCTCAGCTGTAGAAAATAAGCAACGGGAAACAATAACAAAGACGGTTAATCTACAGGGAAAATGGCTTATATAGTCCCGTCATCAATAACCCCCTTCCACCTTTTGAAAGTTTTGCATATAAATCTGTTTTGCCAGTTTTTCATCTAGATGAAACAGCTGCTCAGGAGGAAAGTGTCCAAGGGGCATTACTGGATTGGGTTCAATTAGATTACATGTAGTTCATACGCGCATCAGCCAGGGCTGTTAAATAATATACTGTTTGTCCTTTATCATGAACAGTTGGCTGGAATAAATACGAAGCATCAGAAGCCAATAAATTATGATGCAACTGGAAAGCTTTATTAAAAACTGGCCAATGGGTTTTGCTACGTTGCCATTCATGCTGACAACATAGTTTCTTCTTTTAATCACTTTAGTGCGGAGCTAAAATAAAATCATCGACAGTATATTAAATAAAAACAGTTCCCTTTGGCTCCAAAGTATACTAGAACTATCTGTCTCTAGTGAGATAGCAATAGCAAAATGATACATGTAGACTAGTGCATATCTACAAACATTAAAAAAACAGTATGATCCTATTTAAAATATTCAGCAGAGACTTATCGCCTCTGAAACCTGTGCTTAACATGTTTCATCAACCGTCGCCGATGAAACAGGGCAGATCTCTGATCTCTCTCTGTGTAAACTGCTCACTGAAGTGCATCCCAGAAATCTTTTTTATTTTCCCAGAGATGGTAGTAAAAGCCAAATCATAAAGCAAGCCATTAACCACCCATCAGCATGGGCCAATGCCAGCGTGACTGTTTTGCATATTAATGAAGAGGAAGGCTTGAGACAGAACATATGTGTGGGCATTTATTCTCAAAATAACATTGTTTACAGGTAAAGCACACCCACATTGCAGCGCATCCTTGCACAACACCCAATGCGCACACAAATGCAGACTGTACGTACATATGCATTTGTCTGGACGGTAAACTCAAAGTGGTTTAATTTTCTCCCATTAACGGAAGCAGGAGAGATGGAGTGCTATGTCTATTAACTGTGTGAAACAGGTACTGTAATGGAGTGAATGAAAACTGCGCATTGACCAGTGGTGGACAGTAACGAAGTAAATTCACCTGAGTACTGTACTTAAGTACACTTTTTTAATATCTGAACTTTACTTGAGTATTATTTTTTTCGGAGTACTTGTACTTTAACTTCACTACATTTGAAAGACAAATATCATACTTTTTACTCCACTACATTTATAAAAAGGTCCAAAAGTAGAAAATGGTTTCTAAGCAGCGGGGTTTCCTGCGGGCGCAATTTATCTGGCTTGCTAACTGCCAGGACCTTTTACTGTTGCCAAGTATTTCAGATTTCCTATGCTCGCGGTTTTCCGGCAAGCTTTGAATGGCCATTTGGCAGATTTTTTTTAACGCAAATCTGGCAACTCTGGGATCTTTCCCGCTAAACTAATGTAAACGACGGCGCAGCTACACCATTGATAGCGCTCTAAAAAGGCAAATAGAGGAACATGATAAAGTGTGGTGTAATCATCTGTGGGTTACGATCAGTCAAAGATCGTAGAAACATTGTCATGAAAATGATCGGCATAACGGCTAAACGGTAAATAAGCATCACATACACCTTGAGCTACGCGTGCGTGTTAACTTCTGATCTGCTGCTATGTCATTTAAAGCGATTTGGAAAATGAATGATGTTTTTACTGAAGTAACTATAGTTGAAGTATTCCTGTTGAAATAAAAACAATGGAACCCTGCCCAAAATACAACATAAAATGTAGTGGATTTAATGGGAATTGTACTATGGATACTTGTTGTCTACTTGTATGTGATGGATTCTATTGATGGGATGGTAAATCCTATTGGAATAAAACCCCAAACACACTACAAAGAGGAATTTAATTAAAAAACTCTAATTCGAATTCAATTATTCATTGTTTTTTTCAGCAGGGATGGTATTTGCAGTAAAACCACGATATCCACAAATTTACCATTTTCTATATATAGTAACCATACTCCAATTAATAATCTTCAGTAAAACCACAGCAACTAAAAATACCATAGTTTCATTATATTCATTATTATACTAGCTATAGTTTATGTTTGTAGTTAAATTATGGTAATAAATCCAACAAACACATGGCTTCTACACTTAACTATTTACAAGAACCTTACTACTTACTGGTAAGTTGCTGCTAAAACTGGTAAAGGGAATATACAAAATAAAAGAACACTTCTCATAAATACATATAGGCCTAGGGGGCTAATGAGGATAATTAGGCTAAATGATCATACAGGATTATATCTAAACTAAACACATATGTGCTAAACATGTAAAGCTCTTAAAGGAGTTGCTCACTGCAAAATTTGCCCCCATTGACTTTCCATAGTAGGAATAAAAACTACTATGGAAAGTCAATGGGGGCAAATTTTGAAGTGAACTACTCCTTTAATACAACTGATACTGTGAGCTACTCAGTGTATTCAGTAGGTTGCTTCAGAGGCATAAGGTATACGACAATAAAACAATGCACAACTGACATAAAGGAAATTTACTTTTAATACTTGAGTACTTTTAAAAGCACGTACTTCTGTACTTTTACTCAAGTAAGAATCTGTCTTTACAACTTTTACTTGTAGTGGAGTAATATTTGACCAGTAGTATCTGTACTTTCACTCAAGTAAGGAAGTTGTGTACTTCGTCCACCTCTGGCATTGACATAGCAACACACTCTCTACTTCTACAGTAGGTGGATCTGAGATGTGCAGCAATGCTTGTTTGTGAGATGTATACTTCTGATGAACCCAAAGTTTCAGGGGCGTGTCTAGAGCATTTTTAGTGGGGGTGGGGGGGGCATGCTGTGGAAATGCCTAACAAGAGGGTGGCCGCCAGTGACCAAAAAAAGTTAAATAGTTTAATACAGTAGACTACATAGTGTAAGCTGCTACGGTTTCCTCAATTGCTACTTATGCTTGAAATGACCTTTAGATTACTTTTGAATTACTGTTTAAGTTACACTGACACTTATTATTTTTTAACTTGGGAAAAAAAATAAAAACAAATCAGCAGAAATGATGTCAACCAATTTCTTTTAATAATTGGTTTGGCGATTACATTATACCATAGTTTTATTCACAATATTTTTCAAATAATATACAAAAGAAATACAAAATAAAGGAAATAAATCACCCAGCATAGTAAAATCTGATATACATATTAAGTTTGAATGAAAGTTAAATAACTATAGACCCTCCGAAATATGTAGACAAGTAGTCATTCTTTCAAGGTTTTAGGAACTGCATTAAAATGATAAGCACATCATTAACACCTGTTGAGACAATACCCTCTAGAAATATGTTTAAAATAAAGAAACTGGAGCATACCATGTGGTCCTGGCAGGATGAGGTCTGTGGAGATGTTGGTATCTAGCATCTGAGGTTTGTCACTTGAATTTGAATTTTGAACTCCAGCAGAATCTAGAAACTGATGGCTGTTAAAGAGGCCAATTGCAAGACATCTTGTAGTGGGGGCACCTGTGGTGGCCAATCAGATTTCAAGGGGGGCCGGTGTCACCACTGGCCACCATGTAGACATGCCACTGCAAAGTTTTGCTCTTGGGTGTGTCATTGGGTGTCCAATGTGGAATTTGCACCCGCTGAATTTTAACACCAAGTTCTGTTCATTCCCAATCATCAAATCTGTAGGTTTTCCTTCCAAATGTTGTTCCAAAAATTGTGTAGATTCCATCTAGGCCTGCAGTACTTATTTCTCATTGTTAATAAAGTAGTCAGTTGATAAAAGCTCACAGGAGAGCGGAGCGGATGGTGGAACACCTTCATCTATGTCTTTCTTTTCTGCAGTTCTGTCAGACTGCAGTATTATTCCCAAAGGGCTTTAAAAAGCACTCTCTGTTCTGCAGAAATTCTAATGATGATTATGATATTATGTTGGCTCTAAATCTCTCTCTCTCTCTCTTTTTCTCTATGTCTCTGCAGAGGATGAGTTGTAGCTACCTGCTATGTACCATCCTGCTCTTCGTTGCCGTGCTCCTCGCCGTCACAGTCACCGGAACCATTCTTCTTATGAACCACTACCAGGCTCCGCCCATGTCGGATGGACCGCCCCATATTAGCACCAATCAGGATGAAGCCAATGCACTGGTAACAGTTGAGAGGGGCGATGGATCACGCATCAATATTTTCATCGACCCCAACTGCCCCGATTATAACAGTAACTTTCTTCGGCTGGAAGGCGTGCAGACGTCTTTGCTGCACTCGCTTACTGACCACGATACAGATCTGAAATCTGTCAAAGGACAGGATCGTGCGCTATTGGTCAACTTGGCAGAGGAAGTCGCTAAGCTGTCTGCCCATGCAGGACAGCTGAAGATGGACTATGAGTCGTTGAGAAGAGGACAGAACAACCTGGGACAGGACTTGAGCACACTGCAGACTGAACAGAGCAGACTTATACAGGTAATGACATGCACACGCACACACATACCAAACAGCTGCATTTTCAGATTTCAGATATAACCAGGCCCACACTAAATTTGTGCCTGCAGAACTCAGCAGAAAGCTCTACAGATTTCCACGGAATTTGAACGCTCATCCATCACAAAGTTGTACGCATCCCCTGCCCCTGTTTTTCATGATGCTACCAATGAGACTCTCATCTGTGTTTAACACATTTTACCCTCTTTAAATCAAATATTCTGAATTCTGCAGATTTTGCAACATAAGTCAATATTTTATCTGGGCCTAGATACTGTATTACATATACAAAACATCACAGATTTGAATCACCTTTTTGCCTTCTACAGTTCATTTTGGCCCTGCGTATGTGCATTTCTATACGGAATTAATATAAGGTCAAAAAGCATAACCATAAATTAATTATTGGAATAATACATTGTTCAAACCTGTTGGAAACCGTGTTTATATCTTTTTACAAAATAAAGTTATATAGAGGGTATGCATGTGACTGCACATGCAGTTTGCAGAAACAAATGGAATTGTGTCAGAACAATTTTAGCTCAGTTATGTTGTTTTTGTTGAATCATACTGTAATAGTGTTATGTAACCTTTCTACTTTCTACACCTTTATATTTTGCGTAAATGTAATGGTTTCCAAGCAGTTATTTATAATCAAGCACGATGAATAAGCCTTGGACAGGCATGAATGGTTGCAAGGCAAGCTAGCCAAAACAAATCTAGTTTTAGCTGTCAAATGTTATACTATGTTATAAATCTGTGAAGTCATTAATAAATATCACATTATTAAAATAGTAGAGATCCGGTATTTCGTTTCACATTTCAAGCAAATGTATTTCATACAGACTTGATTAATGTACGGCAAGGTTTTACGGGGAAAACACATCAAACATTTAAGAACAGCAATGAGACTCAATTTGTTGAATCACCTAACAATTTTAGACTAGTAGAAAATGTTTACTTAAGGCTTTCTTTGTGTTTTTGTAATATGTGTACTAGGGTTGGGCAATGTTTACCAAATTAGCATCGGGCGATGGCTACAGTGAAACATCGCGATTGACCATGACATCGCCCTGCGGCATTTTAAAGTGATGCGCGTCTGGCACGAGCTGTATCTTTATACAGCGTGAGCTGGGCAGTTATCAATTCAGGCATCTGTACAGCGCGAGCTGTATTGTATTCTAATTCTGATGTTATATTCAATTAAAGAGTTATAAAGTGAGGCGCGTCTTCTTTATACAACGCGAGCTACAGTTATAAAGTCAGTGCAAGGTTTTATGCCTCTTCTTCATATTTGTTAACAAACGCAGCACAGAGCAGCAAGAGTCACGTGACGAAAAATAAACATTTTTGGAATCACGATGCCAGCTCAACATCGTCATGTCTATCAGCCATCGGTGATGGACGACGACATCGTCTATCGGCCCAACCCTAATGTGTATTACATTACACATCCAAGCAAATAGCAGTTGCCAAGTTGAGCAAAGCATTGCTGAGAAACAAGTGGGACCTGGGCAACCACTCATTACCACTGTTTGTTAAACCAGTAACGAGTAAGATCTGTTTGACATAATGAATTATACTTTACTGTATGTGTTACATTTACATTTAGTCATTTAGCAGACGCTTTTATCCAAAGCGACTTACAGATGAGGGAAACAATGGAAGCACTTGGAACAACATAAGGACAACAAAAAGCATAAGTGCAATAAAAACAAACTGGTCTCATATAGCCTATCACAGTATTCAGAGCTAAGTTTTTTTTTTTTTTGGAAAAAGTAGAAAAGAGATCAGAACTGATCAGTCAGGTGTTGATGGAAGAAATGTGTTTTCAGACGATTCTTAAAGATGGCTACAGAATCTGGTGATCTTGTAGCAGCGGGTAGATCATTCCACAAATGTGGAACCGATCCAGAGAAGGTACGTGAGAGAGATTTTTTACCTTTTTGGGATGGCACCACAAGACGTCGTTCGTTTGCAGAGCGAAGGGATCTGGCGGGTATATAAGTCTGCATTAGCGAGTGAAGATAAGGGGGTGCCAAATCAGTGGTGGTCTTGTAGGCCTTGGGGTCTTGGGGTGAGCTAACCGTTGGAAATAAGACAAGAAGATAAGGAAGCGTAAGCAAGGAAACCGTTAAAAAACATTACGGATTGCAATTATGTTTGAATATATAAATTGTGTTCACACCAACTACGGAATTTTACAACAGTTCACTCCAAACCCTATGTGTTCAGGTAGACTTAAGCCCAGTTCTTGATTCACACTTGAGACTGCATTCACAGTAATCAAAATCAGCATAATGGTTAATCGAAACTGGAACTGCATCAAAACCACTGGTGTGAAAGAAACATCAGAGCACAGTCAATATGACCAGAGGCAACCTAACAAAGATATCACAAGTGTCAAAAAGCAAGTGTTTTTTATTTTTAATGTATTCCAATAAATGCACAGCAAAGGTGACACGGAAGCTGCTTCTACAGTAAAGTGACACACATAACACAACGTGCATTTACACATGTGCATTAACAGGTTAATGCTTCACGTGCATTTACACATTGCATTTGTTGTGTATTGTACTCAGTCTGCATTATGCATGGTTCTGGAGTTAAATCGCATGTGTCCCATTTATGCCAGCTGTGGACAGAGCATGACGATATGAAGATATTGATACCAACTCTTCTTCTCTTCTGCTCTATGAGCTACAGTTTCAGAGCTGGGGGATGACAGATGCTGCCTGTTTCCTTGGGTCAAGTGAATTACCGCCAAGTTAAAGCCTGACTTTAATCTGAATTACGTAGATTTAAGGTTTAGGATTAACACCATCTCTCTCAAACTGCGAGGTACCAACAAGGTCCTACAAACGGGATCTATCAAATGCGCACGCAGAGACGCACACACACGGGCGCATGGCGGGAAGGACTATAAGAAAGTTGTTTATCACCGGCAAACACCTGCGCGACAGAGAAAAGCGTTTACAAAATCCCCTCTGAATGGAAAATAATCCTTCGTTTTTCGGATGACTTTTAGACAGGAATGGTGACCTGCGTTTGCGCGTGCATGTGCGTTTGCGCACATGCCTGCTTCGTTTGTGTGTCTGAGGATCTTTCTATTTCATGCTCTTATTTTGAGTGAATAGTTGGATTTGGGTGTGTGAAATTTGGAAAGGTGTAAAGAAAGCGCCGCTCAGCGCAGACTTGCGAAAAGAGTGACACAGATGACAAAGGCAGAGAGAGATTTAGACGCCGGGTAAAAAATATGCCATTTTAACCTCTCTAAACCTATCAACTCGTATTAATTAAAGCTAGTTCTACCTGTTATTAACTCCCCCCAGCATGTAAGTGGAACACAAAGGCAGTTCCTCCGCCTCTGATTAAACTAATTGTACTGCCAATTTAATTGCTAATTTGTGGTGAAACCAGCGCTGATTGTGCAGCGAGGTAGGATTACAGGTTACACATGAAAGCGTTTTACACATATAGTCAGTGAAGCATCAGGATATGCACGCTAAACAACCCCCAACCACTCCTCCAAGCTCCAAGAGTAAATGCTTTTACCTACAAAAGCCAACAATGAAAGCCTTGAGCTCCGTGTGAATTCATTTTAGCTTCGGTGGCATTTTAGCTGTAGAGACTATTCCGTTTACGCCCTGCCATTAAAGGAAGTAATTCTGCGCTGTCAATCATCTCAGCATTACAACGGTTATAAACCCGGAAAAGCCCTGAAGCTAAAGGTTACCTCCTCTGGGCACAACGCTGTCATTGCACTTACATGTGTGTGTGTGTGTGTGTGTGTGTGTGTGTGTGTGTGTGTGTGGTTGTGGGGATGTGTCAATCCAGACGTGATCATTAGAGTTCAGTGAGCTATAAGCTGTCAAGGCTCTGAGTGCCTTAGCAAGGGCCCTGTCTGCTTTCTTGTCCCGGGAGAGAAATTACACCTTCAGATATTCCATGTTTGTTTCATTTACCTATATCCAAGAATATAACCAGACATTCAACATTTGACGAGAGAGAGCGAAATATAGAATCCCAAGAAAACACACTATAAAAAAATGTTACTTAATTTAGGGTTAGAGTTGTTTTTTTGCTACATAAAATTTACAAGTCACTTGAATTCAGGGGCGGACTGACTTTTCCCAGTGGGCCGCATCTAAACATGGGCCGAAACGCGAAAAACACAAGTGCGATCAGGACGGAATGTAATAGCAGGTGGACGGAACACACTGAGGGCCGCTCTTGGCATAGAAGTCAAGAGCTGTTTTTTAGTCACAATCCAGTTTTGCTTGAATTTAAAGAGATAATTCACCCAAAAATGAAAATTCTATCATTAATTACTCACTTTCTGGTTGTTCCAAACCTGTATAAATTTCTTTGTTTGGTGGATATTGGGATGAATGCTTGTAACCAAACAGTTCTTGGACCCCTTTGACTACCATAGTAGGAAAAATGACAGTGGTAGTCAAAAGTGCCCCAGAACTTTTTGCTGTCCTACATTCTTCAAAATATCTTCTTTTGTGTTCAACAGAACAAAGGAAATTATAAAGTAATTTTTCATTCTATGGAAGTCAATGCGGTCCAAGAACTGTTTGGTTATAAGCCTTCTTCCAAATATCTTTCTCCGTGTTCATCAGAACAAAGAAATTTATGCAGATTTGGAACAACTCAGAGGTGAGTAAATGATGATAGAATTAGTATTTTTTTGGTGAACTATCCCTTTAAGTTGTATTAAACTGACTTGAAGTTAAAATTGGGTAAACTTCATTTTTTAACTTATTAAAAACTGACAAATTGCATATCACAATGTCAGTTTAATATCATTTTAATGCAAGTGAATTGAATTTGGTTTGCCAATTCAAGCAAATTGATTTGATGGAACTAAAGGCATCTTTTTAAGTTGAAATATGTAACATTTTTTACAGTGTATTACCTGAATATTGGAAGTTTACAGTCTAGCCTATGCAGAATATTTGTTTGTTTATTTTGTCATTTTAATGATAGGCACAGTAGCAGAGAAACAGGAAACTACTGGAAGAGAATAAAGGTTCAAACCTTGGTTTTGTAGGTCAAAACTGCTCGTCATACCTCAACATCGGAAAAGCCAAATGTATCAGCTGTGACAGGTGTAGGCAGGATCTTCCTTTGTGTGCTATATCCTACTTCATCTAACTCAGGTGTTTAGGTGTCTTCAAAATAATCACTGTACTCACTTTGAAAGACACATTGTTTAGCGCAGATTGAAGCTACAACACCAAATTTATCTGTACCGTTGAATGTGTCTCACAAACGTACACACAAGCACACACTCATGCTCAAAGGAAAAAAATATTTTTTTATCTAAAATGGTTCAGTTCTTTCAGGTTTAGAGGGGAAAGAACACAGTAGGTTTGGGTCTGTTTGTTTGTGTCCATCTGTGTGTATCTTGTACAGGGTCTTATTTCTAGGTAGTCAAGCAGTGACAGGTCCAGTTCACTGCCTTGAGCAGAAAACCACACCGTAATTCTGGCACAAAGACCTTTACAGCTTTATTGCACGTCGAGCATTTGACTTCACTTGACAGGTTGCCTTTTGGGAACCGTCTCAGACAGATTTTACCTTGCCATAGGCTACAAGGGATTTTCAGTCAGATTTTCAGGTTCTCACCAAGGGGTAAACGGACAAGACAAGGCAGACCGAGACAAAGACAAAAACCAGACAAACATGGTGAACATGACAAGGGGTAGACAGGACAACAAGACTACAGGATTGGGGTGGGATAACAAGAACAACAAACACGGGAGGGGGGTGGGGCAAAACAAGAGTTCACGGGGGGGAAACCAAAAGGGTTGGGGGGAACAGTCCCAGTCCCCGGCTGGACATGGCTTGACGCCGGCTGGAAGGCCGGCTGGACATGGCTTGACGCCGGCTGGAAGGCCGGCTGGACATGGCTTGACGCCGGCTGGAAGGCCGGCTGGACATGGCTTGACGCCGGCTGGAAGGCCGGCTGGACATGGCTTGACGCCGGCTGGACTGCCGGCCTGGCAATCACCGCGACTGGAACGCCGGCGGATCAACCCGACGACGCCGGCTTGATCACCGAGACTTGGACGGCCTTGCGGTCACGGACTGTAAACCGTTCGCGCCGGCTTGGATCCACCGGACCTGACGACGTTACAATGGAAGCTGGAACACAAGACTAGACACACAAGAACCTGGACCACACAAGACCGACACACAAGGACTGGAGCCCGANNNNTATACCGGACTGGACGCCGGCTGGATCACCGGACTGGACGCCGGCTGGATCACCGGACTGGACGCCGGCTGGATCACCGGACTGGACGCCGGCTGGATCACCGGACTGGACGCCGGCTGGATCACCGGACTGGGCGCCGGCTGGATCACCGGACTGGACGCATGACTGGACACAAGACTAGACACACAAGACTGGACACACAAGACTGGACACACAAGACTGGACACCGGACTGGACGCCGGCTGCACCGGACTGGATACCGGCTGCACCGGACTGGACACAAGACTGGACACCGGTTGCACTGGACTGTACGCCGGCTGCACCGGACTGGACGCCGGCTGCACCGGACTGGACGCCGGCTGCACCGGACTGGACGCCGGCTGCACCGGACTGGACGCCGGCTGCACCGGACTGGCTGCCGGCTGCACCGGACTGGACGCTCCTCCACTGCGCCTCTCCCTCCTTCTCCGCACCACCGGATCCATAGCCGACCTTGGCGAATCCGTGGGGACCGGAGGGAGTTCCGCAGTGGAGGAATCAGCCGACGTCATCCCTGGATCCCCTCCCTCCCGCTCGCTACCGGCGCCACCAGAGTGAACGGGGACCGTGGAGCTCAAGCCGGAGGGTACCGAGTCCCCCCGGGCAGCGGCAGTTAGGTCGAGGCCCTCCGGCGTGATCGACCGCGAGGTGGAAGTCCCACGTGGAACCCCACCCCCGGGATCGTCCCGGTTGGCCACGAACCTGACCATTGCCACGAACCCTAGGGGACCCAGCAGCCTCTTCTCAGACGGGGTGAGGCGCTGAGTGAGGCAGCAGTTGAATATCGTCTTCAACTCTGCCTCGTTGAACTCAGCCATCTCAGCCACCGCCGAGAATGCCCCGGCGAACTCCCGATTCCCGTAGTTCCCCTGGCGGAAACCTAGCAGCAAGCGGGCTTGAGCGGACCGTGAGGACGACGCCGTGCCGTCCATCTTGCTGCCCGCTGGGTTCTGAATTTGGCTCTTGTATTCTGTCACGGACTGTGGCAATGGAAGAAGAACCCAAGCGCAGGCAACGGCAGTGAAGGGGTTAACAGATACTTTATTTAACAAAACAAAGGAACCAAAACAAAACACCCACAAGGGGGGAAAGGCGGACACTGTAACAAAACAAGAACACTAACAAAAACTTCCCACGATGGGGCAAAACTAGAAAGGGGCAAAACTAGAAAATAACAAAACAGACTTACGACACAACGTCACAAAACAAGGCACGGAACGGAACAGGAACCAAGGTACACAGGAACATGAGCACAAACGCAATGCATACACAACATAGTACACGCAATACAAGAGCACAGGACAAAGAAACAAGAGGGTATATATAGGGAAGACAAACGAGGGATAACGACATGGGGCAGGTGTGGGACATTAAACACTCAGGGAAAGATAACGAGGAAACGAGAGGAATGGGGTCAATGACAAGACACTGGAGAGAACGTATATTATTGTCAAACGGACAATAAGATGTTTCTCTCCACACATAACCTAAGACCTTGTCATGGCTCTGCTACAGGACCAAGAAAAACATGACTAAGGAAGCAGAGCCATGACAGATAGTCACAGTTTGACAGCGTACTTTCGTGATTTAAAGTTTCATATATGCCCAAACTAAAGTGTTTTCTTAAATTAAACCCATTCACACTTAGAATAAGAGTTGTTTTGCGTTGAGCTGCAGAACTATAATTGGAGGTGTTGCTGTCCAAGGTTCTGAAGTTGGTTTTAGTAAAGGTGAAGATGCAAGGTACTCGCAATGGGGAATATGGACAAGTTACACTTAATATATGTAGACAAACTTTCTGTATGTTTTTGAGAATGACTGTGAATGAGCATTTATTTCATTTTCTTTAGGGCAATTTCACCAATACGGATGTGACATTTTCAGTCAAAACTTGACATAAATTCTCAGAGAATGTATACAGAACTGAGTAATACAAGAGTGAATGTTGTGCAACTTACCTCTACCTATTTAGTGTCAGTTCATATTTCATCTGTCCCTTACAGTTCATGTACACTTATTGAATATAACTACAGTATATGCTTCTATGTAACAGTTCATACGTTTGTGTTGCAGCTGCTTTCCGAAAGCCAGATTAACATGGTGAAGGTTGTGAACTCCGTAAGCGATGCTCTGAATGCCATGCAGAAGGAAACAGGTGGTCTGAAAGCCAGGGTGAAGGCTGACCTGCAGAGGGCGCCAGTCAGGGGTGTCCGCCTTAAAGGCTGTGCTAATGGTGAGACAACAAGCATGCCTAACTATTCATGCCTTAGATTTCCTTGTATGTAAAATATGTTAAGGTTCAGTGACTTTCAATGTGGTAATGTCATAGGGCACCACTAGAAATATGGCTGACTGAGTCTGGTGGGAAAGGGCTTGACAGGCCTGTATAAAACACAGATCGTTGCGATAACCCAACATCTGACCTCACTGATCCTCTTGTGTGTAAATAGGCTCAGATCCCTACAGTCATGCTCTAGCATCTAATGGAAAAAGTGTAAAAGCATTTGTAGCATCAAAAAGAAGACCGGCTCCCTGCTTGTGAATTTGAAACTAAGTGATCAACATACATATATAGATTTGTATAAATGACCAATTGGACAAGTTTGGGCTAATTATAATATGTTTTTTGTAAATCCACATGTTCCCCAGACCTCCAAGCTTTTTTCAACCACTCAATCCATCTACTCACCATCTCAGCAGCATCTAAAAATGATTAATTCTGTTTGTCCATCCTACCTTCCCCGCCAGACAATTATCAACTCCCACGATCTCAATAACACAACATGCTCTCTCGAAATCGCTCTCTGACATCACCAGCTTAGAGTCATGAGCTTTCCAGTCCCCGAGCAGAGGCGCTAATCCTCCCACTGTTGACTCACCGACTCGCTCTCGATCTGCAGAATATCAGACAATTTAACTGAAAACTGTGTTTAAAGTGTGCATATAACTGTCGCCTTATTTCTATACCCCTGCTGATTTGAATTCTCATTAGACGATTGACTGGGAACACGAGGAAAGTGCCCGCGCTTAAATTGTGCTCTCGGGAAGCTTAATGTGTCCTAAAGCATTTTGCCACTGTACTTTTAAGATGCTGATGTGTCTGCTGAAGCCACAGGTGTGGTTTGTAATGAACCTGGGTTTGAGGCAGACACTTGAATGCAAGTGTGCGGCAGTGAAGGAAGGAGTGTTTGCTATAATCAGAGAGAAGAATAGCACTTTTGGGAGCAAAGACCAGTGAACTGAGATGCACCAGCTGCCTTGAAAAGCTGGCATGAAGTGATATTGGCTAACCTTTAGCACTATTCCTCTGGACATTGAATTAGCCTTGGCCTAGTTTAGCTATCTACTATCCTGTTGCTAAAGGTGATGTAGTAGGCTGACCAGATTACAACTCGGATCACAACTGCAAAAACTCGGATGTCCAAATTCACCGTTTTTCAGGAAAAGGAAAAACACTATACTTTTTAAATGATTAAATACTGTTTTGTCAAAGTTGCCAAGCACTTTTTAATACTTTTTATTGGTTAGATATTTGCAAAACCAAGTGACAAACATAAAGAGTGACTTAAAAATATTGATTTATGGCAAAAAATAAAATCACAAAATATGGAGATATGAGGTTTCAGAAGGACAGTAGCGATATGTAGAATTATATTTTATGGTTATGGGTTCTGTTGTTATTTAACAAAAAGGGTTCAAACACACCAGACTTCCTAGACAAAAAATATGTGGTTTGTCAAAAATATGACTATACAGCATATAACCAGAATGTAATTCTCTCTCCCTTTCAGGCTCTCGTCCACGTGACTGTAGTGATATATATGCTAGTGGTCAGAGGGAAGATGGCATCTACTCTATTTTTCCCACTCATTACCCTGCCGGCTTTCAGGTCTTTTGTGATATGAGCACAGATGGAGGTGGCTGGACGGTGAGTCACAGTAACACACAACAACACACACTCACACACATATGCATATGTTGGTCTAAGCTTGCGGTGATACGCACTACATGAGGGTGGATGCAGTGGTGTCTGTGGTTTTGTGGTTGGAAAAGCAGTAATGCTTTTCCATATTACCTGGGTTTGAATGACACATGATGTGCACATTAGAGAACGACTGAATAGCTACCAGCAAATGTTATCTTGATTGCCCACTCCTGTTGTGATCATTGTCCTGGGGCTGGATTCACAAGAAAATACTTAACTGCCATATTTTTTCTTAAATTCGAATTGAAGAAAAATGTTAGGAATATTTTGTATTGCCGAAAAAACTGTTAAGACAGTTCTTAGATTTTTTTTTCAAGATTGATTTACAAAGCATATGCCATTTTATTCTTATGAAAAAATGAAGATGTTCTTAAGAAAATATGTGAAAACTTAATAAGAAGGAACATTCTTACAAACTTCCCATAATTTATCTTAAGAACAATCTTATATTTTGTTTCAAGAACAGTTTTGTGAATCCTGCCCCTGATTGGAGGTTGAAGTGTAGAAGCGATATGTGCTGGGGGTACTATAAAAAAAGAGTTAAAAAAATGAATGGAAACTATTCCACAGAATTACATTTTGCCCTTTTTATCGGGAAGTATTTGGTTTGAGTGGATTTGCCGTAGTCTTGTAGTAGGAACATGTGACAGAATGAGGGTTTTTGTGTTAATTTTAGTTAAAGTTTTAGCAATTTTCATATATGCTTTTGTCATTTTATAATTTATTGGTTTCTTTTTTTTATGTTGCTACATAAGATTCATTCATTTTTATTATAGTTTTTGTTTATTTAAAAATATATATATTATCTTATTTCCGTTTATTTTTGAGGCAACATTTCAATTTTTACTTCAGTTAAGTCTTTCCAATAATCTTTAGATCAATATCTTATTTGATTTTAATGAACAGAAACATTTTCAAAGTTTTAATTGTAGTAAACTAAAATAACCCTGGATAATTTAAGACAAATTAATATTGATGCATTTTTAAAAAGACATACAGCAAAATGCATTGGTAAAACCATTGAGTGCAGATTCTCCATCAAACACAAACCCATTACTTTCACGTCTATTACACTGACTAAACAAATGCACTTAGTTGCATACACAGATGTCTTAAACCACAGAAAAGAGCATAATAATCCATCACAATTGAAATTCACTACTGTGTTTTGGGGGAAAGCAACAAATATACTTTAGATATCATATACTGTACTTTTTTTTCATTGAATCTCTCCAAACAAACATCTACCAATAATCCTCCATCCAGTTCAGTAATAAAATGTAGCTGTACTGTTTTATTGAGTCTTTACAGAATGAGATCATATTTTAATGCTGAAAGATGCTGTCATATTTGACTACTTAAAATGATTAAAGTATCATGGCAGCACTTAGTAAGATTAAAGTCTTGATCATGATTATGATATGATGATGATAAGGTTTGCTGGTGATGATTGCTCTCCGTTTTTAGATAATACCTTGTGTATCCCTGCATAGAAATTAGTTGTGCTGACTACAGCGGCTCTCCTTTCCTGTACGTCTTGAGAATCAATAAGATGCATAACAATCTATCTATGTACAGTATCACATTCAAGTCATCCATATGTAAATAACCAGTGAGTGAATCACACAACTCATTAAAATATATCTTCTAATAATGACCCATTACATGATTCTAATGTTGATTATACATCAAGTCAGTGAGTCATCTGCATATATGATTATGCATTCTAAAAATACAAGAAAAAAAATCAGTGACTTTATAAAAGAGAGAAAAGTGCTGGCATATTGGTCATAGGGAGGAAATTACTTGAGACGAAAGAATCTGTTGTGTGCAGTCTGACAGGCTAAACAGACACCCACTGTCATAATGTGTGTGTGTAAATTGAAGGGAAACTAAGGAAATGTAGAAATGAAATGAGCCAAAGAGGCAAAGGTGCATTTGATCTTCAAGATGAAGAACAACAAGAGAGACGTGCAGAGATGTGGATCTTTAAATTGGTGGAGTCTGCTACTCATGCCTCGCGGAGGTGGTGTACGTGAACGGTTTGGTATATCAAAAAGCTGTTATCACTTTTGACTTCAGGGTCTCACGATCACGCGACTTAAAATTGGAGATAGTTTGAAATCAGACCAAAAGGGGATTTTGTTTCTAGGCCATGCAATTTAAAAGTTATTAGCTAAAACCTGCATTAAATGTTGAACAGTAGTTGGCGCTAGAGGGTATCCCAGAGTGTCAAATTCCACAACATTTTGCCATAAGGCTTTCTAGGAGATTCAAAAAAATAATAAGAAAAAAAAGAAATTCATTATTTTTTTAAACCAGAGGTTTACCACTCCAAGCCAAAACCTCTTTAAAGGTATAGTTCACCCAAAAATGAAAAGTCTGTCATCATTCACTCACCCTCTTGTCATTTCAAACCTGTATGACTTTCTGTTTTCTGCAGAACACAAAATAAGATATTTTGAAGAGTAATCGTAACTGAGCTACGGTGGTACCCATTGACTTGCATTGGTGTTGTGCCCATGCAATAGAAGTGAATGGCTACCGCCGTTGTTTGGTTACCAACATTCTTAAAAATATCTTCTTTTGTGTTCTGCAGAAGAAAGAAAGACATACAGACTTAAAATGACAAGAGTCAATTATGACAGACTTTTTATTTTTGGGTGAACTCTCCCTTTAAAACACACGCACACACACACACACACACACACTTACACAACCACGTCATGTTACAGACCAAAGGAACAGTTATTCATTTTCAGGCATCTATTAATTGAATGCATATGTTTGCAGATGTTTACGCAGGCCTGCCAATGTAAGCCTACTGTGAATCGTTTCACTGCTTTAACAAATGGAAATCAAAATGGTTGAGTTTATAGACTGAGCTGCTCTGAGCAGACGGTATAGCCACAGCTTTGTCTTAATATGAGGAAAAAGTCCCCTCAATCCTCAGTGCTCTCATTCATCGGTTCCATCACAGTGCCTGTTGCTTGCCCTCGTCTTTTTGTTGCCTCTTGTTTTCATTTCGGCAATAAGCATGACAGGGAGAAGAGAGAGAACACTCTGTTGTCAGTCACCCTGAGCTCCTATAAATGAGTGACACTTTTCCTCAGCAAAAATGCTAAATAGAGAAAATAAGCGAGCAAGAGAGAGAGAGAGAGGGAAAATGGTAACAATTCTAACAGTTCCGTATTTCTGCCACAGTGATTTTTCCTCAGGTAAAACCAAGCATAGCATTACATGGTCACGCACACACATCAAAAGCTTTGACAGATGAAAGAATCAGGACAAGGTGGATGTGTCAGTCAAGAATGATTCATACCTTCTCCCTTGATTCGATTATGCACTACAAACTCTCTCTTCTTCACTCTCTCTCTCTCTCTCCTTTATTTCTACAAAGTCCCTCTCTCACACGTCCAAGTATGCATCCGTGCACACAAGCTCGCTCGCTCACTCACATTATCACCTGCAACGCTCTGTATTCCGTCCGTGACCCGCGCACTGGCCCTGGATAATGTATTCCACTATTATTATTTTATCTGCTAAAAGGAGAAGACTAAAAATGAGCACTCTATAAATCATTTATGGGCGCAGATCTATTAGAGTGCTACGTGATCTGGCATTATCAAATGGTGCTTTTATCAAAAGTACCCATAACTCCTCTATGAAATATTAAAAACGCGCCAAGACTTGAAATGTAAAAGTTTTAGATTGAAACTCAATTTGTGGAGCGGCTGTGGGGAAACCTGGACTTGGAATGCGAATCGTTTCTTTTTTCCTTCCGGAAAAATGTTTTTTAGTGTCTGACTGTTTCTTATTGCTCATCCATTTTTTATATGGCGGTCGTATGTTTCTAAATGCATGTTTTTGAATTATTGCGCAGGGCGAATGCAGTTGCACAGGTTTGTAGCTGTGATTAGATAAAGCGAGCCTCTGTTTTCACAACATGCCCCATCGTGCAGGATTTATGGTGTGCTATTAGATTTTGATGGGGAAACGAGTGGTTTAGGGAGTTCTAGATATTATAATGAAACATGAGGCATATGGAGAAAATTAAAAGATTAGTTCACCCAAAAATGTTTTTTTCACAGTTTATGGAGTGTGTTTTGCTCCAAACCAATATGACATATGAATATCCCTTGGAATTCTGCAAGAGATCACTTATTTTATTAGTTTAACTGGAAAAAAATAAGACCTGACCTTTTGAAAATAACCACATTAGTAATGGATACATGTTTCTGTTTGTTACCTTGAAATAGGCACTTAAAGGGACAGTTCACCCAAAAATGACATTTCTGTCATAATTTATTCACCCCTTGTCATTTCAAACCTGCATGATTTTCCTACGGAGAACACAAAAGAAGATATTTTGAAGAATGTTGTGTGCCACTTACCAACATTCTTCAAAATATCTTTTTTTGTGTTCTGCGGAAAAAAAGAAAGTCATACAGGTTTGAGGGTAAGTAAATGATGACAGAATTTTCATTTTTGGGTGAACTATCACTTTAAATGATTTTTTTTCCCATTTGGATGTATACACATAGCAGTGCCCCATCCAGAAAAATAACATAGTAAATATAGGATCAGGCGGCAACATCACACATGTCTCTCACACTTCCTCTCTTGTATGAAGTCAATGATAGTCTCTATCATTCTATATTCAGATTATACATCAAACTTGATTCCGCCTCTCCCGATTGATCGCTCCATACCAATCCAGTAATCCCTTTCCAGAGAAGGAAAAAAGAGCAGATAACAGAGAGGGAAAGGGGTGATAAACTGTGAAGAATAGGTTTACGGAGAACATTAGTGAAAAAAAGAAACACATTTAAAGAAGCAAGGTGAATGGGAATGAGAAACGAAGGGTGAGCGCGCCATATATAAAATAGAGCCATTTAAAATTCAGCTTCATATCCGAACATACGCGTTCAAATGTGATAGCGTCTGAGAAACATTAAACTGTATCTCCAAAGCCATCTTTTCCTTGCCACGTTCATTTATTCTCTTTCTGGGTCCATCTACACATCTTCCTCTCTCTCTCCCTAAGCTTTTATAGCATATAAGTCATTATTGTTGATGATTATTGCCACCCTGCTTAAAACCGGACATCTGTTTTGAGTGTCTTTCAGACAAGAGTTCCTGCCCTTGTGATGTAATTTGCCTCACTGCCAACCACAGATTAAACACTGATCTCTTAATCACAATGTGGTGAGGAAAACCAAAAAGCTGGTTTAAGATCATCGGATCAGATCCCTGCAGCTCACACCTGTGTGGCTTTCCATGCAGCAAACGTGAAAGCTTACTGTGTGGATGCATGTGTATGAATAAAAAGGATTTCGATACCATGCTTTAAAATGTATAAATGACATTGCGTTACACAATTTTAAACCAAGTGGACAAAAATGACTGTATTGTGGTACCTTCTGGTTGTGAATTTTGTCTATAGTAAACAAAATTACCTACACGTTATTATTGTATGAAAGAGCATCTTTGTGAACTGGTTGGTTGTGAAAAGGTGTGAAAAGTGATATATAAATTGGTGGCACATTCAACTTGGATGCAATGAAATCTGTACATAAGCGTCATAACTGTGTCCAAATACATTTGAGGGTTACTATGGCAGCTTCTCCTTTTGTAAGTCTAGGATTAAACAAATAAAATGCATGGAGACCTTCAGCAGCTGTTTTATCATCCTTCAGGTGACAATGAATGCACACACATCTGGTTTTTGCTTTTTGAGACAGATGCATTGACAGACACATTGATCTCTCAGTGGTTGGTAGATGTCCAGAACCTGAGACTCCACACCATTACATCACCCCAATAAAGCATTTATTTTTTTGTTAAGTTGGCTCGTGTTTGTCTTATAGTGACAAGAGAGAATCAAATAATAAATTCCTTGTCTTTCCATCAGCTTTTTGCTCTTTGATCTCAACAGTTTTGTTTGTCAAATGGTCTTTTCCTTGACACGAACTATCAATGGCTTGCATTGATCAAAACGTTTAATTAACCGAAAATAAAGTTATGTATTATTTGTATAATTTAGTTATTAATAATATGGTATTTTAAATTGCACATCTGCAATGGGGTCCTTTTTTACAAAATATCATTCAACGAGTAATTTAACATTCAGTGTTTTGTTCATTTTAAATAATGAAAGAATGGGCCATGAGCATTGTGTTGTCACAGACATAAATCATGCATAAAGCAATATTATTCAGTAAATGTAATTTATGAAAATTATCATACACTTTTATTTCTGAGCGTAACTCTTTGATCATTCTAATGTTTCTGCATTCGTTTATTCTGTTTTGTCTGTGCAGGACGCAGAAAAGCAAACAGACAGTGTTACTTTTCATATCAATTAGCCATTTAATTTAAACATAGCCGCTGACATTGACTTGATCTGAATTCCCCAAACACTTAGCCAGATCTCAGTATCCATTCAATCATCTATGTGTGTGCTCTAATCATTGTTTTATAAAGCTTATGAGTCAACTCTTGATTCTGAAGTAAGTCTCAATAAATTATTAAAAAGGTTTTGGTTTAAATCAAAAGTTTAATTCTAGTTAGAAACCAGTCTTACTAATAATTTAAGTCTCACTGATAAAGTATGTTTATTGAATTTTTTTTATTGATTTTGCCTTTAAGAAAAAATAGATTTGCACAAAAAGAACCACATTAATTTTACACGTCTGTAACTGTAAACGTTAGACTACGTTTGAACTTTCTGAATTCTGCAATATGACTGATTAATGGTCATAATAACTGTAATGTGAGGAACAGAGACAGACTTCATTTCCTTTCTAATGCCGACTGTCCAGTGAGGGCACATTTTAATTATTTTTATTAAAGACGTGTATCCTTGGGCTAAATGTAAGGACATAAATGCCTTTAAAATGCAGTTTAATTTGATTCAGCAGTTATTGAAAAGAGAACTTTTAACTCCAACGTTAAATTTTAACTTGACTTGGGTCTTCTGAATATTTCATGAATTAAATCAAGTCAAGACTTTAATAATGCATAATATTAATAATGCCTTCATATTTCATTCGTATTGACTGAGGATTTTAAAAGGCACAATCCAAGCGACACATTGAATGTCAAGAATTGCCCTGTCTGAAGCAAACATAACAGAGCGCTTGTGAAACAACAACAAATAATTTTTCACCTTCTGAGTCGTACTGTATGCTAGAATAGGATATCAATTTAGAAAGGTTGTGTATACAGAACAACAGAGAAAGCAAACGTCATAGCGATGCCCTCAGCTGCTGTAATCCTCTGGTGAGGAGTTTAATTAAAAGAGAATCTTTAATTAGTCCAGTCTGCAGCGACTGACATTTTGGGTGCAGTTTGTCATTTGCTGTGAAATGGCAGGGCCGTGACACAAAGACCACAAGGGGAGATTCACAGATCATTGGACTGTAAGAGTTTGGGATCACTTGCTGTAAACACTAGGGTGCGAAAAGGTTAATATTATACGAGGTCATATAATTTAGTCTTTTGTTTGGCTGAATGAGTGAGAGTTTATAAGGCTCTTTGATGTTTTGAAGAATACAGAGTAACTACTGTAATGATAAAAATCTAAACCAAGGCATTAAGTGAAAGTGACCTATTTGTCAGGTATGGTGACCCATACCCAAAATGTGACCTCTGCATTTAACCCATCCAGAGAGTAGTGAACACACACACAGCAAGTGGTGAACACACGTACACCCGGAGCAGTGGGCAGCTATCACTGCAGCGCCTGGGGAGCAAGTAGGGGTAAGGTGCCTTGCTCAAGGGCAGTCGTTACCCACCGGCCCTGAGATTCGAACTGGTAACCTTCTGGTCACGAGTCCGACTCTCTAACCATTAAGCCATGACTGCCCCCCAAAAAAACATGGTGAAAGTGAAATACAGAAAAAGCCATAAAAATGCTGTAAAATAAATTTTTTGTAAAGTATTTTTTTATGTTCCGACTTGTACATTTCTTGATTTTGAAAGCGTTACCTTTCTCACCAATTCGTACCCAGCAGGTAAAATTATTCATCATTAAATTGGACATCATTACATGTATACTGTAATGAGATCACTTTAAAAACACGTAATTTTCCTGAATTTGACTGTTTTTTTAGATATTTTTATATATTTTATATAAGTCTTTTTTTTTAAATATAGTTAAAAAGTGTAAAATTACAGAAAGACCTATAAAAAAACATAATTTTACAGGGATTTATTTTCTACAATATATTTTTGGTGCCCCAGCTGCCTGAAAATTTCCATTTTTTATGCGCCGTTTTTACAGTGTATAGTATATATATATATATATATAATAATATATATGTATGTATGTATATATATTATAATATAAATGATATTATAATTATAATATCATTACATTTTATTATATAAATGTACACCATATTTCTTTATTTTTAACCATTTTAAAAACATTATTTTCTGTGTTTGTTTTTTACTTCAGTGTTTAAAAAATGTAATCACACCATACACAGATTCCAGTATTAACTTTATAGCTTGATTTATTGACTATTAACTTTAATCTGTACCAGTGTAAGCACTTACAATGGTTTGGTATTACGCATTTCCATTACAAGATATAGTTCATGACCCGTAAAAAGAGAAAAAACAGAAGATTCTGCAACATAAATACAGATGAGCAGTCGGTGCTATGCAGTGATGCAAACAGTAGTTTGGCTAAGACATCATATCAGGATTATACCACATCTATTGGGCAATCAGCACCAATGATCTCTTTTATAAACTGTCATACCACCTAGCCTTGCTAAACAGTATTACCATAAATTCCCAAGCCTTGTCATGGCAAGGAGAGCTGCGGAGATTGCTCTAATCCTGAAATCTGTTGACAGGAACAGAGGGAAAGAGATGGCCCATTTCTGTTTTCACCTTTATACTCTCTGTCTCCCTTCACTGTCTCTACTGACACCATGCTTAGACAGTGATGGTCAGAGATCTTTTGACCTATACCGCTTTCCTGCCTTAAATCAGTGGAAAACAGCAAGACATAACCGAGCCGCGATTGCATGTGTGTGCGTGCATGTGTAATTTCAACTTTGACAGCAATTTCTGCCTCAGTTCTGTGTAGGCAGGGTTGATCTCCCAGGAGCCTCCAGGCCAGCTACGGGGTGAGAGTGATGGAGGAGCGAGCAGAACTTTAAAAATGATTGACAGCTGTCGCCCTGTAACAACTAAACCTTGCTCTTTTCTCATACACATTTCAATAAAAAACAAAAAAAAGTCTTTCAGTTTATGAATAATTTACACCGTATATTTAACAATGACCGGGTTGAACAATAACATTAAACTGATGTTTTCTGTTTACACCTATATGTGACATGAAAATTGCTTTAATAGGCTGTTTAAAATCAGAGTTTAGTTTTTGAAGTTTCTAAATCGACATGAAGGCAGAGTATGTTGCACTTTGCTTGGTAATAGGCTTTAAACTTAGTCTTTAATGCATCAACCAAATTAGAACAATTATCAGTTTTGAAATAATGTAATTTAGCCAGAGAGATTACAAATAATGCAGAAGAACAAAACGAGACCCCTGAGTGTTGTTTATCTGACGATAATGCACTGAGTGCATTTCTACGCCACAGAAAGCACATAGAAATTCTCACCCACACGCAAACATTCAACACCTCAGTGTCAGTAATTGTGTCAGGCTAATTATATGGCCTTATTTCATCCATCTAATTCTGCACACATCTCGATTTATACCTCACAAGCTTTTGCTGTAGGACACCTCATTGAGTTATTTTTACACTCGATGTTTTGAATCTGAATTGAGTTCAGAGATTAATTTGATCCCTCTGGTACATTTGCGAAATTCATCAGTTAACATAATTTATCATGTTTTTCTATCAACAACATTTATCGAATAGAATCACATATACAAGATTTCTTTCTAGACCACCGCTGGTCTAGTAATTCTTCATAATTCCATTTCATGAATGTACATACAGTACCATCTGTCATAATAAAGCGAAAGCACTAATATTTAAGGAATCTGTCAGAAACTTGTTTTTTATTGTTTATTTATTAGGCAAATAACAAACTCAAATTCAACTTCTCTTTAAGGTCATAAATAAATAAAGTGTAACATTAAACCATTAAAACATATTTTTCTATTAAGGACTGCAAGTTTTCTGAAGTAAAAAGGTGACTAAAGAGCTTTACATAAATACTATGTAAAGTATTTTGTGGCGTCCCCCAAGGGTCAATATTGGGCCCTATGTTGTTTTCTTTGTATATGCTGCCCTTGTGGTATATTTTTAGAAGGCACAAGATCTCCTTCCACTGTTATGCGGATGATGTACAAATCTATTTGCCTTTCAAAACAAATGATAAAGCTTAATTTCTGTCATTACTTGATTGCCTGAGAGATTTAAAAAATATGGCTGGATCAGAACTTTCTTTGTCTTAATGCAATTAAGACTGAGATTGTTGTGTTTGGTTGTCCTGGGGATTTAAGTGTTTATATAGATGCACTTGGTAATTTGGGTTTCTATGTTCATCCATTTTACAAAGAATCTCAGTGTGATTTTTGACAGTGATTTTAAATTTGAAAAACAGATTAGTTCTGTTGTAAAAGCCAGTTTCTTTCAACTGAGACTGTTGGCTAAAGTCAAGCCCTACCTGCCAGTTTGAAAGTGTAATTCATGCTTTTATAACATCTAGACTTGACTACTGTAACTCTTTATATGTTGGTTTGGATCAGTCATCTTTCCAACGCTTAGAGTTAGTCCAAAATGCAGCAGCTTGGCTCTTAACTGGGACTAAAATGTGTGGGAACATTACCCCAGTCTTAGCTTCACTACACTGGCTTCCAGTCTGTTTCAGGACTGATTTTTTAGATTTTATTGTTTGTTTTTAAGATTTTAAAAACTTGGTTGGCGCCTGCTTATTTATCAGGACTTATACATGTCCACGCTCCTGTTAAATCACTGAGGTCTTCCAATCAGGTGCTTCTCGAAGTTCCAAGAACCAGGTTAAAAATTAAGGTGGCACCTAGTTTGTGGAATAGTTTACCTGAAGCAGGAAAAAAATACTCTTCATAATTTTATTCCAATTTATGATAAATAATTAAGACGTTACTTCATTTGTAATTTTGGGCAGAGCTTATAAAATTGCTGTATCCTCATACTGTATTTTCTTTCTCTAATTGGTCCTAATATTATTATGCTGGTTGTGTGTCAGGTGATCCAGCGTAGAGAAGATGGATCTGTGAACTTCTTCAGAGAGTGGGACTCCTACAGAGAAGGATTTGGAAAAATCACTGGAGAGCACTGGCTGGGTAAGTCATGCGTAGGTTTGCATGTGAGCATAAACAGTTTTTTTAAAGATGATCTTTTTAAGATTAACTTGCAACACCTGCACACTCTTTCAACCACATACTCTGCAACCAGACAATTACACCCTTTTCACACATCTTTAAGAGGATATTTAAGTAGGAATACCGGTCTGGTCTGGTTATCATGGAACCCAGCCCAGTGTTGACTGTAGACCGTAGCATGCTGACAGTAAATCTTCTGTGAAAACATAGACCGACCGCAGGAAGTATGGGGTGGACAAACACAACTTATCAAACCTCAGACTCATGGCTACACTGCTGTAATCCCTCTACTGTCTGTAATCCCTCCATGACTGCTTGGCTACACACATCTCCTACTCCATTGTTAAGGATGATAATGACACTGTAAACCAGGTTTCAACTTTTGTATCAATGTGTGATGATGATTAAACTTGATACCTAAAATTTACAATTTCTGGCGGTGGGGGGTGCTAATCAGAACTAAAAAAAGACCGAATTAGAGCATAATATGGTATTTCTACTTGATCAGAGAATGAACAGAAGCACCCGTTCCCTCGACTTTACCTCCTCTTCATGTAGTAAGCGGGAATCAAATCAACAAGCAAGCCCAAATTGCTGTGTTTACCATTTTTTGTGAGCCAAAATGGCTTTTGACAGCCAAAGCGCTATAATCAAGCTCTTAACCTGCAGAGAGGTTTAAACCAGAATCATTATTGTGAGTGAGTGTTTTTTGTTTCTCTCTGTACATAATGAGATGAGCAGTGGCTTGCTGGTCTCTGCTGCCGAGAAAAAGAGAGTATAAATAAAGGGAATTTAAAGGACACAAGAACGGAAACAAACATACCAAATTGGTGAAATGTGTGCGAGAAGATAGATGGATGTGATATTAGTGACCCATGAGAATGTACTGTAGATGTAGATACAGAGGCCTGTTGGTTCGTTACACCTCCCTGGTGTGACCAAGAAAGACACTTGTGCCCTAGGGCATACTTATAAATGGAAATGAATTCTCTATGTCTTTTCTATGTTAAATAAATTTAAATCAAAGAGACAGACAGTTTAGTTTAGTCAAGTGTGAACTTTCCAACCCCTTTTCCAACTCTCATCCTCCTTCAGCAGACACACATCCTGTTTTCGCCACACGCTGTGGCGCAGATGGATGGCTGTCATTGCACTTTCCATAGAGCTTTACTGTTCTGTTCAATCCCCACAGGCTGAGAGAGGCACAGGAGTAGGATGCAGTGTTATATTCTCAGTATGAGCCCTGAGATTTAGATAAAGCTTACATCATGTTCCTTTTACCAATTCCCTTATGACTTTTCTTCATTGCCTTTGACCTCCACCTCATCAAACATTGCGAGCTCATGAGAGTTTTGGTGATGGCAGAAGTTGCCCTTGTTGGATGAATCACGGCGGGTTTAGCGCCACAGAGCAGTTGAATATTGGAAAACAGAGCTCGCCCTGTTCAGATTGAGTCTGCATTCTGTGCCAACGTGGAAAAAATGCTTGCGTTCAAAAGCACAGGTCTGCCAATATTTCAGAAGCCAACTTTTATTCATGTGTTTTTTTCACATTTATTTCAGCACTGAGTTGAATGTGTATTGGACATTGCTTTGCAGTACCCCCATTCCACTGAGTTCACCCTGAAATGAGAATTCTGTCTTCGTTTACTTACCCTGAGGGAGAAATTGCTTTGTAAATGTCTTTGTTCTGTTGAACACAAAATAAGGTATTTTGAAGAATGTAGGAAAGCAAACAGTTCTGGGGCACTTTTGACTACCTTTTTCATTTTTCCTACTATGGGAATCAATGGTGGCCAAGAACTGTTTGGTTACAAGCATTCTTCAAATATCTTTCTCTTTGTTCACCAGATTTGGAGTTTTTATTTTGGGGTGAACTGTCCCTTTGTGTGCAGAATCATCAAGGGATTTGGTTTCATTTTTTCTATAAAAGAAAGCCTACAATTTAAATATAACATACTGTGTATGCTGAAGGTTTTTTTCTCAGCCTTTAAGTGATAGTTCACACAAAAATAAAAATTCTGTCATGATTTATTTATCCTCATGTCATTTAAAACCTACATGTTTTGATAAATGTCTCAGTAGTTTTGTGTCCATATAATGGAGGTCAGTGGGGCCCATTGTTGTTTGTTCTTCAGAATATCTTATTTTGTGTTCTGCATAGGAATGAAACTCATCCAGGAATGAACATTTTTGGGTGAACTGTCCCTTTAGAAATACAGTAGCACATAGATGGTCTTAAGGCTAATAGACAACACTTTTATTTTGACCTTAAATGTTTTTTTACAGTCTTAGATCATTTGTTTTTCACATAATTTACAATTAATATCATTCTATGAGAAATAGAAAGTTTCTGACTCTAGGGAAAACATTCTTATGCTTGGAATTTTTTTTGCCTATTTAAAAGTTGCCTGCTGCTTGAGTTTGTCTGTGGAATACAGTGTCAAGTGAAGCCAGACTGTGGGCAACCCACATATCTGCACTTTTTTGCATCTGTTTCTGAACCTGCCTGTTGTCTGGAGTCTCAAAAGTAAAGAGTGTCGAATGAAACTTTAAAGCTCACTTATGTTGTGTATTAGGAGAGAGAACATCTACTTTTATAAAATTGCTGCAGTTGACTGCCATTGACTACAAGTGTACCATTATAGCTCATTGGGAAGCACAACACTGTGATCTCTTGTCTGTTCTTAAAAAAGTTTACTTTGAAGATGTCACACATCCCTGCTAAAAGAGCTCAGATTAACATTAGCATTATTTCTGTGCTAGTTAATACTGGTTAATCCACATGTGAGATATAATTAGAGATGGGACCGGACTCTGTACTTTTAAGGGCACCGACCAAATTACGTCGGTACTACAGAGTATCGATTCACATGAAAGCAATCGGTGCCAAATATCGGTTCCTGAGAACGTATCGGGTGCTGCATGAGAGCAGGTGCATTAGAGAGAGAGAGAGAGAGAGAGAGAGAGAGAGAGAGAGAGAGAGCACATTTTACCTGACGCAAAGCAGAAAAAATAAAGCAGGTTGTCCTCCTAATCAATGTACAAAATATAAATAAACACTCGACTCTACATATGGTTATCATATCTATTATTTTGTTCACTTGTTTTTGTTTAGAAAATATAAGCATACACTCGCATTAAAGGAACAATACGGCGTTTCTAGGAGGATCTATTGACGGAAATGCAATATAATATACAAAACAATTTCTTCAGAGGTGTATAAGACCTTACGTAATGAACCATTATGTTTGTAATACCTTAGAATAAGCTATTTATATCTACATACAGAGCGGCCCTACATACATTTAATTTGCCGCCATGTTTTGTACAGTAGCCCTAAACAGACAAACAACTCTACACTCTAAAAATGATTGTGTGGACTCAACAAAAAAAATAACATAACAGTTTGCATCAATATTTTTGAGTTGTCACAACTTCTAACAGTTCATCCAACAAACTACATTGGGTCAGACAGATTACTTTTTTCTCTTAGATGAAATGTATTTTTAAGTTACACCAACTTAAAAATTGTTGCTCATTATTGAATAAGTTGTTCCAACTTTAAATACACTTTTTTATTTATATCTAAAATTACAAAATTCTCAATAACAATTAAAAGCAAGAGCTGATTGTGCCTATAGCATCTCCAATGAGATGCCTTTTGAGTAAAACAGCATTTGTGGTAATTTTCTTTGAGCCTAATTATATCCTAAGCAAATGCTCTATCCTTCAGGACAATGGTAACCTCTTAAAACATAACGAAAACCCTTTTAAATGCCAAGAGAACAAAATATTAAACTTAATAATGTCTCATGCTGTTCTCGTCTTGATACAAATCCATAAAATAACTCTATTTCTACATTAACTCTCATTATCCAGTACGATGCAAAGCATGATGGGAAATGGAGATCCTCAGCAATGCTATACATTGATACAACAAGCATCAGTCATGTACCCTCAACTGTAATAGATTAAATTTAATGATTGAACATGAACAAATTTATTTTACGCTTTTCAAACACTTGACACAGAGTTTGAACTTGTTTAGTATGTAAGTCTTGTTAGTATGTAAGTCTATGTAAGTCGGCTGGAAGGCCGGCTGCTGCACTGGCTGGACAGGACAGGACACTGGACTGACGCTGACTGTTGCACCGGACTGGACGCCGGCTGTTGCACCGGACTGGACGCCGGCTGGATCGCGCTCGGCTTCCCCCTCCTTGGCTTCTTCCTCTTGGACCGGCCCACAGTACGTGCGACCAGTTGCTGGGAAGTGGTGGGAAGCCAGAGGTACTCCGCACCGGAGGAGTTGGACGGGGAGTCCCACGACTCCCTCCGTCGGCGCCGTCCACGGAGACTGGTGGGTGGTGGGGAGGCTGCAGAGGGCGAGGAGGACGAGTTGGTGAGACTCAACACCCCGATCTGCATAGCCCGATCCTCAGGAGTAGCGGGCAGTGGAGGAGAAAGATTGGGTTGGACTGAGACCCTGGGCTCCGGCCGATTCATGGCATACCTAATCATGTCTGTGAAGCCCAGCGGTCTCAGTATCCTCATCTCTTCCCGAGACAGCGGTTCGTTCAGACTGCCGTTAAACATTGCCATCTGTTCCGTCTCGTCGTGGACCATCTCCCCTGCAGTCTCGAAGAATCGATCGGCGAACTCCAAGACGTCGGAGTAGCCCTGTCACAGACCGCAGAGGAGATGAGCCTGCCTGGATCGCCTTGCCTCCATCTTGCCTGCTGGGTTCGGTTCTAGCTCGTGGATTCTGTCACGAATGCGGGCGAGGTGGAAAGAACCCAGATGCAGGCAGGCAGAGGTGAAGGGGTTAACAGAGAATTTATTTAAATACACAAAACGAAACACCCACGGGGGGGTAACAAAGACAGGGCTAATACTAAAAAACAGAAACCAAAATACTTCCCACGAGGGGGCAAAACGGAAAAACAAGAACAGCAAAAACTAAACTAAGGAACACGACCAAACGTCTTACACAGAACACGGCAGGGTAAAACACAAAACTCACAGTCCACGGACAAGGCAAGAAACAGGTAAGCACAGGATACAAAGACATAGAACGCAAGTACATACACAATCCACGAGCACAGGACAAAGAAACATGAGGGCATTTTAAAGGCAAGACAAACGAGAGATAATGACACAGGGCAGGTGGGAAACATTAGACATGGCAGGGAAGCAATACATGAAACGAGAGGGGCGGGGCCAATGACAAGACACGAGAAAGCATATGAGATGTCAAAACATTTACTCTCAACTCAACTTTATTTATATAGCGCTTTTACAATTTTCATTGTTACAAAGCAGCTGTACAGGAGACACATTGACTACAAGCAAAACAATCAAAGTTGTACCTGCAAAAACAAGAAAAGGTTGAAAACACAGAAGACAGACACACCCACACACAAAACACTCCACACACACAACACGCACCCACACCCACAGACACAGAGACACACGCACACACACACACACACACACACACGTACGTACACAGACAAGTACGCACACACACACACGCTCAGTGAGAGCACACATTTAGGATAAAGGAGAGAGAAGCACAGGTCAAATATAACAGATAATAAATTCCTATATGCAATATTAATTAAGTAAAACTTTAAGATTCTAAAGCAGCCCCCCCGGTCAGGCAGATAGTGCAAAAACAGTATGCAAACGGTGGCGAGGAACCCAAAACTCTAATCGAGAAAAAAAACCTCAGGAGAACCCAGGCCCAACCAGGGGATTCCAGTTCCCCTCTGGCAAAAGCTGCTGCCTCTGCACAAGCTCCAGAGAGCTTGCACAACAAGGCTAAATAAAATAAATAAACTTAATAATAAAATAAATTATAGTTTAAGATTATCATTAATAATCTAATAGCATTTGAAATTTTGTGGTGAAGACATGTCAAGAGACCGCGTCCTTCTTTATCCAGCTCTATCATCTCAGCTCTTGTCAGGTCCCCACTTCCCATTCTCCGCTCTACCATCAGGTCAGGCCATGAACTGCATCCTGCTCGCTGTGGTAACCTTGGAACAATGAGACAAGACTGGCTGAGAGTAGAGTACTGTTCTGTACTCTTTGATGCAACAAGTACATCAGTTGTGTTTTTGGTTCCGGTTGATCTAACTAATGCAGCCTAAACCCTCTGAAGATTTATATTATGGAAGAGTAGTGTATGCAAGATTAAAAAGATGCGTCTTTAGTCTAGATTTAAACTGACAGAGTGTGTCTGCCTCCCGGACAGTGCAGGGAAGACTATTCCAAAGTTTAGGCGCTAGATAGGAAAAGGATCTACCACCTGCACTTGATTTTGAAATTCTAGGTATTACCAACTGACAGGACGCCTGAGAGCGTAATGCACGTGAAGGACTGTAATACAAAAGGAGTTCATTCAAGTACTGAGGAGCTAAACCATGTAAGGCTTTATAGGTAATAAGCAAGATTTTAAAGTTAACGCGATGCTTTATAGGTAACCAGTGCAAGGTTGACAGAACCGGGCTAATATGTTCATACTTTTTTGTACGTGTAAGAACTCGAGCTGCCGCGTTTTGGACCAATTGGAGTTTTTGTAATAAGCCTGCAGGGCAACCACCTAACAGTGCATTACAGTAATCTAGTCTTGATGTCATGAATGCATGAATTAACTTCTCTGCATCTGAGATTGACAGCATATGACGTAGTTTAGATATATTCTTAAGATGGAAAAACGCAATTTTACAGGTGTTGGCGACGTGGCTCTCAAATGACAGATTACTATCGAATAGAACGCCAAGATTCTTTGCTGACGACGAGGGTTTTATGGAACATCCGTCAATAGTTAAACAGTATTCTTGGTTGTTACTTATAGCAGTTTTCGGTCCAATAAGTAACACTTCCGTTTTGTCCGAGTTCAGTAATAAAAAGTTGTTACTCATCCAGTTTTTTATATCGACTATGCATTCCATTATTCGATGGAACTGCTGTGTTTCATGAGGCTTCGAGGAAATATAAAGTTGAGTATCATCAGCATAACAGTGAAAGCTAACTCCGTGTCGCTTTATTATATCTCCTAGAGGTAGCATGTATAATGCGAAGAGCAGAGGCCCTAAGACTGAGCCCTGTGGTACACCGTACTGGACTTGCGATTTGCGTGACACCTCATTGTTTATTGCTACAAATTGAAAACGGTCGGATAAATAAGATTTAAACCATTTCAAAGCTATTCCCTTAATGCCGACATAATTTTCGAGTCTATGTAGGAGTGTGCTGTGGTCAATGGTATCGAATGCAGCACTAAGGTCTAGCAGCACCAATAACGAGATACAACCTCGGTCAGACGCCAATAGCAGATCATTTGTAACTCTGATCAAAGCAGTCTCTGTACTGTGACATGCTCTAAATCCAGACTGGAATTCTTCATTGATGTCATTCCTTTGGAGGAAGGAGCATAATTGAGTTGAAACTACTTTTTCCAGAACTTTAGATATGAAAGGTAGATTCGATATAGGCCTGTAGTTCCTTAGTTCTCTAGGGTCGAGTTGGGGTTTTTTGACAAGGGGCCTTATAACAGCCACCTTATATGCTTTAGGCACATGTCCTAATGTCAGAGATGAGTTAATAATACCAAGAAGAGGATCTATAATTTCTGGGAGCATCTCTTTCAGTAGATTTGTAGGTATAGGGTCTAGTATGCATGTTGTTGATTTAGATGATCTAATAATTTTAGACAGCTCATCTTGATCTACGGTATAAAATAATTGCATTTTCTCCTTAAGGGCGCTGTAGTTAGTTTGTTCAGCGGGTTTCACTTCTGATTGCATTGTTATAATTTTTTCTCTAATATCTTGGATTTTATATGTGAAGTAGTTCATAAATTCATCACTGCTATGCTGATATACAGGATCAGAAGTCACTGACGATTTATTTTTTGTTAATTTAGCCACCGTGTTAAATAAAAACCTAGGGTTGTGCTGGTTTTCTTCTATTAGTGATGAAAAGTAGGCGGATCTAGAAGTTATTAGGGCTTTCCTGTATTTTCGAATACTATCCTTCCATGCTGTACGAAATACCTCTAATTTAGTTTTCTTAAAGTTGCGCTCCATTTTTCGGGCCGCTTTCTTTAGAGCCTGAGTGTGTTCATTATACCACGGTGTGGGGCTGCCATTTTTAATCTTCTTTAAACGTAGTGGAGCAACTTTGTCTAGCGTTACCGAGAAGGTGGAATTAAAATTTTCAGTGGTAATGTCAAGATCTTCAACGTTATTTCTCATGATTTGAGACAATTCGGGCAGATTATCGAGAAACGCATCTTTGGTAGTTGAAGTTATTGTTCTACCATATTTGTAACAATGAGTTTTATTTGTAGCCGTAGGCCAGTGAAGCAAACATAATACCAGATAATGATCCGAAATGTCTTCACTCTGCTGAAGGATTTTAACGTCGTCCACATTTATACCGTAAGACAGTATTAAATCTAAAGTATGATTACGAAGGTGAGTGGGTCCTGACACATGTTGACTAATGCCCATGGAGTTAAGAGTGTCTTTGAAAGCCATTCCTAAGGCATCTGTAACGTTATCTACGTGGATGTTAAAGTCACCAACGACAAGGAGTCTATCTGCGGCCAGTACTAGTTCTGATAAGAACCCACCAAATTCTTTAATAAAATCTGTGTGGTGCCCTGGAGGCCTATATACAATAGCTAGAATCAATTTAAAAAGTGTTTTATCTTTAGTATTAGGTGTTGAAACATGAAGAACCATGACTTCAAAAGAATTATATTTAGAGTTCGACTTCTGGGAAATGCTAAGAGAGTTATTGTAAAGTGCTGCGACACCTCCCCCTCTGCCTTTTAGACGAGGCTCGTGTTTATAATAATAATCTTGGGGGACAGATTCATTTAAAGCAATATAATCATCTGGTTTTAGCCATGTTTCTGTCAAACAGAGCATGTCTATTTTATGATCTGTTATCATATCGTTAACAAAAAGTGCTTTATTAGAGAGAGATCTAATATTTAGCAATCCGAGTCGTAACAGTTGATTATCTGTATTTTGTTCATGTTTAGTTTGTTTAACGTTTATTAAATTACTTTCAAGAGGTTTACGCATTATTTTATGTTTGCTAATCCGGGGGACAGACACAGTCTCTATTTTGTGATGTTTGGGAGAACGGATTACTACATGTTGTACATTTTGTGTATTCTGCGACGTGAGACGGCAAGCAGACAGTTGGTTAAGCCATACTGTCTGCTCCCTGACCTGGGCCCCAGCGAGTCAAGTTTTAGCATTAGCATTAAGACTTTTTGCCATATTTCTAGACAGGATGGAAATCCCAGCCCAGGAGGGATGGAGACCATCTCGTTTCAACAGGTCAGGTCTGCCCTCAAAACTCTTCCAGTTATTTATAAAAACTATATCATTCTGCAGGCACCACTCAGACAACCAGCCATTTAGTGATGATAATCTGCTATAAATCTCATCACCACGATAAGCATTGAGGGGGCCAGAGAATATTACAGTGTCTGACATCATGCTTGCGAGCTCACACACCTCTTTAATGTTATCTTTTGTGATCTCCGATTGACGGAGTCGAACATCATTTGTGCCGACGTGAATGACAATCTTACTGAATTTACGATTAGCCTTAGCCAGCACATTTAAATTTGACTTGATGTCAGGCGCTCTGGCTCCCGGTAAACATTGGACTATGGTGGCTGGTGCCTCTATGTTAACGTTCCGAACAATAGAATCACCGATAACTAGGGCACTTTCAGCAGGTTTCTCAGTCGGTGCGTCACTGAGCGGGGCAAACCTGTTCGAGACTGTAATCGGAACGGTCGAGTGATGTTTTGTCCTGCGACTACGCCGTCTCACAGTCACGAAGTTTCCCAGCTGCGGAGGATTTTCAACCGGAACCGAGCTGTGTGCGCTAATGTTGCTCGCATCCAAAGTGTTTTCTATCGTCGTTAAACTCTTACTATCCTCAGATAAAGATTGGATGCGAGACTCTAATTCTAAGATCTTCTCTGTCAGCCTAACTATTTCCCTGCATTTATCGCATATAAAACCCTCGCAGCTGACAGAGAAGGCTAAGCTAAACATATGACATGAGGTGCAAGTAACAACAATAGGAATAGAAGCCATAACTCACCGGATTTGAAGTGCAATTCCAACTTACCAAGGTTGCTCGATGGATCGTAGTATAAGCTTAAAAAGAGAAACGGTTAGCACACAAGACAAACCAGAGGCAAGATGATATTCCACAGTGTAAACAGAAAGCAAGCTAACACGCTATTGCTATGCTAACGGCGTTAAGTTAACTATCACTTTTGGTTTAGAATCTTCAAGTAGATAACAAGAACAGGGTTATTGAGATATCAGGATAAGTTAGCAACGACAATAAAATACACTAATATTAGAGCGAAGTGGTAAGAGCACTGATACAAACGAGCCGCCTGCAGGACGAGATTTACAACTCATGGCTTTCTCACATAAAACCTAAGGGCTCTGTCCCGATCCTGCCACACGACTAGAATTTCAGAAACAAGAGGGCAGGACCATGACAATAATAATCTAAAAGCTATATACAATTACGTTAAGATTATAAACGCTGGTATTAGAACTAGAATTTGATATTTTATACATGAAAGGCAGGAGTAGTGGTTAGTCCATAAAACAGAGATTATATAGCGTCATCTGATTTAGATAAGCAAAGTTTGAAATTACATTTATCAAAATGATTTAAACAAAAAGTACAAATCAACTCGCTTCACAGAGTCATCTGTCTGTCTCAGAGTCTGAGCAAACGGATGAGTTCCTTTCTCTACAGCCGGAATATGGAAGCCGACTTTCACATGCTGAAATTGCTTGGTTTTCTTTAACAAGAATACGTGAAATAATATAAAGTCTATATCCATATGATAGGACCGTTTGCTGTATTAACGAGTTTCTCTATCGCTTGGCATGAGATAAAAAGCGATTGGTCTGTATTATTTGTTTACCCACATAGCTTAATGTGTTCTAAAACACAGAATGTAGCCTGTTCTTGTTTTTAACATAGTCTAATGAGCCTTTTTAATGGCGACATAATTTAAAAAGCGATGTCTTTCTCACTAAACCCTAACAAATAATGAAATATTGTTTTTATGACATTCTTTACTTAAACTTTTAATAAATATAAAAAAATATGAAATATTAATAGTATTAAATCAATTTAATACATTGAAGTTTTATGGTTTATTAGACATGCTTTTCGCTTAACAAAAAGTCATCGACTTGAGGGCGGCAGCAACAGCCAATCACAACGGCAGTTCCAGAAAGGAGCAGGGCCAGTGGCATTTGTTGTCACAAAATCGCAGTGTCCCGCCCCCTTAGTGCCAAAAGTCAAAATGACTCGCGTGCGTGAAGAATGAAGACTTTTTTAAACTTAAAATCCACAAACCTTTTATTTTATGTAATAAATAAGACATAGTTCTTTCTACAGTCTTTCTAATGCCCGCAAAATCTCTTCCCTGCGTCAACATGAGAACAACATCTTTTTGCACTGTGGTGGCCACCGTCGTGTTTGGACTGAGCGATTCGTGGCAAATCTATAATACAACGCTAGTGGCCGCTGTTAATTAAGAACTGCGCATTTCCTTAAATGCGCGCACAGATGCAGCAGGCGAACACACACAACACTGCGCCGAACGATCAAGTTTTGTGTTTTCTTTGTGTTTTCTGTCCACCAATGAATAAAATCATCTCATGAAGTTCCGAAACAAAGTTATTAGTGACACATGCGTTAGAGCAGTCCAAACACAATAAAAACAAACGATGGAAAGAGGTGAGTGAGGCCGTCAAGGTGCAGTTTGAAGCTGTTAACAGTGCAGCATAACATTACATACGGTATAATACAGTATATGTAACTCTGTTAAAATGTATATTAAAAACCAGTCTGTTAATTTCAGTAATGATGCTGTTAAAAATAGTTTTTGTTGACGATTTAAGTTTTGTTTTATGTTATATTATCTAATGGTCTGCTAATGGTGGAGGCCTCATGGTTTAGGTAAATTATCACACTGCATAAATAAGTGATATGTGTCAAGATCGAGGTGAAAGAACCCAGTTGCAGGCAGCGGGGATGAAGGGGTTAACAGAAAGCTTTATTTAACAGAAAATAAACACAAAACAAAGACCCACGATGGGGTAAATCAAGAAAACAAGAAACAACTCAAACAGAACATAGACTGACTAAAACTGGACTAAACTGAGAAACACTTGACAAACTATAACTAAACACTAAAAGACTTACTTGACTAGACTCACAATACAACAGGACCAGGCAATAATACTAACGCTGGCCGAGACCAAGACAGCACACGCACCAAACACAATGACCGAACACAGGACAAAGAAACATGAGGGTATATATAGGTAAGACAAAGAAGGGATAATGACACGGGGCAGGTGTGGGTAATTAAACACTCAGGGGAAGATGACAAGGAAACGAGAGGAATGGGGCCAATGACAAGACACTGGAGAGAACGTATATTATTGTCAAACGGACAGAAATATGTTTCTCTCCACACATAACCTAAGGACTCTGCCCCGATCCCACCACACGACTAGAATTTCATAAACAAGACGGTGGGACCGTGACAATATGTGTGTGATGAGGAAATAGAATAATCTGGTAGTAATGGTAATGCTTTAGTTATTTTTATAGTGTTTGTTTCTTTTGTCCAGTGTGTAAAATGGGAAATTGAGAGGTTTGGACTTAGGTTTAGGGGAAGGGTCAGGGTGAGTACCTAGTTATCACCCAGTTATTAAATGTACTGTAATAAGTACACGGTACAGTATGTACATGGGAAACAGGACTGTAAAATATATTGCTATACCGAAAACAGGTACTGTTTGGTTCCGGCACCAAGTTCTAGGTACCGTACCGGTACCGGTTACAATGTGAGCAGTACCCAACCCTATATATAATGTGTATGTGTATACACCATTCTGTACAGAAAAAACATGCTGAGCAGTCATTATAATTCTGCTAAAACAGAATAAGCAAAAACTAGTGTTAAAATTGGTCACACTGGCCAATTCAAAAGTATACTGTAAAACCACAGTCAACAAACTAGACCAAGCTTTGAGACTACCAAAGATTGTCAAACCAGCTTTAGCTTGTTTAAGCTATTTATTTTATTTATTTTAAACAAGGCTGATTATCAGCTCAGGCCTGCAAGGTAAAGATTCTTTCGGGATAAAATCAAAGCCAAGCAACATCAAATTCAACAAAGTGAAATCATTCAGTTATTTTTTAATTTCTGTAATACCATCAGTAGGAATATGTGGGAGGAAGAAGCAAAAAAATCATACGTCAAATAGAAGAACAAGTTTGTCATTATATTTTTTATGAAGTAAGGGATTCAGTGAGTCATGAATCAGAGGGAGACTACAGGAAACAAAGTCCACACTTAGGAGAAAGAGTCAACTCTTGTTTTAATCCATGTACCTAATTGTATAACTTGGACACAAATATCATAAAATATGTTTTATTTTAAAGACATTATAAAGACTTCTGGCTATATAGTGGGAAGGTGCATATTGTTTATGTTTATTTGTATATTTTCACAGTTGCTTTCTGTGTGTGCTCCAGATATCTTTAGGTTAATTAATCGGGAAATATGTTTTGATATTTGGCTGGATATAAAATCCTTTTATGTTTTTTTTTTGTACAGTTATTCGTTATATGTTTTTTTCGATATATACTAAAAAAGTATTAATATGTAATAATATAATAAATTAGGCTTGTCACATACACTCTAAAAAAAAAGGTGCTTAAAAGGTTTTTGCTTAAAACCATTTTTGGTTCCACAAAGAACCATTCAAAGTTTCTTTAAAGTTATCTTTCTTACCTTTTCATAATCTGAAGAACCTTTTTTCGCCACAAACAACCTTTTGTGAGACAGAAAGGTTCTTCGATGTTAAACGTTTATGGAACCATTTAGACAAAATAGTTATTATTATAATCATGTAGTGAAAATCTGATATTGTTTTTAGAATAAATACAATGTATAAAATAATAGAATAAAAATCTACTGTATCTATGCCGGTAGATAGCACCTTAATCCTTTTATATTCAGATATTAACTCCCTAAAGAACTGCTTTTCCCATCGAAGCCAGCCAGGTTTATTTTACATATCATTTAATGTTTCAAAACTTTCTTTAAATTCAGAGCTCTCAAAGCGAACCAACTGAAGTGAGAGATTCTGCCTGTTTTCTTGTGATGGAACACCAGGCTGAGCTGTAATGAAGCAGGGGTCCTGTCTGATGTCAGATGGTTCATAAACAGCTTTTTAGACTGGGCTAATGATGGCAGACTGTGGTAATCTCCACTAAACAGTTGCGGCTCCAGCAACTTTGTGCTGCAGTGTGTGTAGGTGGTTCATTAGTGCTTTTAAATGTAGAACAAAACCTGATAATTCATAAATATACTCATTTCACAAACCTGTCCTTGGAAGATCCGCATTGACGTCATGGCGCAAACAAGACAGTGGTGTAACGGACGGGCACTCACTGCGGGCTAATCTTAAAAAAATCTTATTTTTGACGTGAGTAATTGGGACTTTTATTTTTGCCTATCGCTGTTTGGTGATCACAGTCCTTTGTCGTAGTCATTGTTGTTATCCAATCGTAATGGAAAGCTACAAATGTCCTGGAACTTAATAATCGTAGCATTCTTTGCTAAATAAGTAAGATAAAATATGCACTGAAGTTTTTTTAACCATCCCTGTCCCTGTATTTAGCCTATAGCCTACTCAACTCCCGAATAAGAAAGGCGTTGTATGCCCCCTGCAGAAGTCCACTGCTGTCCTAGGCACGTTGGCCTCATTCATAGATCATATTTGATACATGTTTAATGACAAAAATGTTATAGCCTAACAAACAATAATTGTTAAATGTTCCATGTTTCCAATGTTCCATAATGTTCCATAATTTCGAATAAATTAGACGGTAATTCACACTGGGACGTTTTTAAAAATAGCAATGTGCATAGATCAGATTTAATGCCAGTTGCCAAATGAAATAATAATACTGTAAGAAATGGGCATTTTGCCCATTCATCCCTTCCACCAGGGGGCCCCCTCTCCCCTTATGAACTATGGACTCTCTTGCTGTGTCCGAAATCGCCTACTTCCATACTATATAGTAGGCGAAAATGAGTATGAGTTATAAATAGTATGTTCAAAACCTCAGTATGCAAAAAACAGTAGGTGAGAAATACCCGGATGGTCTACTACTTCCACCAGGATTCGTCAGTGTGGATCGGATGGACACTTATATATCCCATGATGCCACGGGAGCTTAACAACTGTAAAATTTCAAAAGTAAATCAAATAAATATAGCGGAAAACTTTAAGGCGGACGTCCGTTTTTAATGTAAGTGCCAATAAATTAATTTCTCGTGACTAAATTATGTAATGTATGTTTATCAACTCTCACGTGTAGGTTGTTGTTAATACGTCATAGGTCAAAGAGCATACGGGTCACATGACCATTAAACATGGTGGATGCAGTATGCCCGAAATGTATTCATACTACTCCCACTCATACTATATAGAACGTACTGTTTTAACGGTCGACAGGTACTTATTCAAATTCAGTACATACTGTCACAGTATGCGATTTCGGACGCAGCCTCTCACTCTTTACACACTTCCTGTTTGATCTGTATTCAAGCCATGCGTGTGCCATATATACTTTTGTGAAGTATTGTCAGTTTTACTGCGTACCGAGCGTCTCACTGTTCATTGCCATTGTTCGTGTCTGTGTACCTTGTTATTACCATTGTGCCTTGTTTATTGGATTACTGCTTTTGGATTACCCTCTTGTTTTGTCGTTTGGTTGGACTGTCTCATGGTTTATGGATATACCTGCCTGCCCTTGACTACGTTTTGCCTGCTGTTTTGGATTGTTTGCCGATTGGTTTTTAATAAACAACCTGCACTTGGATTCTCAACTCTCTGCAGTGTCTCGTTCGTTACAAATACAACAACTTTGTGAAATGTTGTGGCATTTATCCTTAAACGTTATAACTACTTTTTAAATAGGCATAAATATTGATAAAAAGAATAATTTACTTATGGATACTTATGTCAATGAAATAATGACACAACACAGTGATTCAAACATTTAATAAAAACATGTGTTGCGTTTGTTGGTCAGGTCCCTGCTCTCTCATGCATGAAACACTGCAGTATTTCAAGTCTGTGCTGGTATTTTAGTCTCCTTACATCCTTCTGTGATTTGCGTTTGGTGGTTAAATGTCTGCAATGGACCTGTGTGTGAGGAGAAGCGGTGAAACGCATTAGCCATTGCTTTCTCAGATCGGCTTTCTCAGATCGGTTTGTGCTGCATTTTTTCAGTTTTTTCTTTCAAAGACGATGTACCTATAGTGGCATTTAGAATATATCTTCTTATGTTGCTGAAATTGTATGTACTTAAAATCTTTTTTCAAATAGTTTAGGTTTCATAGGCAGCAACAGCTTACTGTAAATACATAACCGGAACCTAGTGAGCTATACCATGGCATTTCAAGTTGGATGTACGAGGCTACGTGCAAGTAGTCCAATAGTTTTGACACAAAATAATATGGTCTAGTAAGTGGCATAGCACTGGTAAGTTACACGATTTTTAAGGCCACAGCAGTTTGCGTTACGGCACCGAAACAAGACTAACCTGCTTGTACGCTGGTATACAGTGGATGTTTGTTCAGGTGTTTGGGGGTTTGTTTGTTTGCATGTACACTTACAAGGGTGTAAGTGTACAATACAAGGGTGTTGTTAAAATTGCGAGGATATGTGTGTGTACTTTGTGTGTTTATGATCTTGATTCTTAGAAAAGGTCTAAACTGTGTCTGACAAGAACTACAATTGATTTCTTTTTCTACGGTTTTTAGAGTTCTTGGCTACCCTAATATTTTATTAATCCCATCCGATGTTATGTTTACAGACCTGCAACCTTCACTTTTCTGCAACATTCATTGTTTCTAATCTAAAATTTGTCTGTTTACGTGATTAATGCACACAATTGTTATTTACAGTTCATTTGTCACCAAGACAACTTGAAAAAGTTTCATTTTCATTTATGGAAATATTTATTGCAAGTCTGTCATCCTTATGTGAAAATGCTGTCAGAGCTCTGCTTGAGTACAACAGAATGTGCACAGGGTGTTGAAATTACCACCCTTGAGGAGAAAAAAACAATTTATCTCTTAAGAATGGCACATTATTGTCAGCGCCAGTGCACAAGATGGGAATTATTGAAAGCTCCATGAGGTGCACGGAGGCCATTATCCTCATCAAAGGATGGACTGCTGTTAGACAAAGATCATTTCACACAGACCATTTGCATATTCATTTCTGCATTTTTTTCTGTTGAATATATGTGTTTGTTTAGCAGAAAAAAACATAATAGCAATTCAATTCAAACCCTAAGGAAACTGCAGATTTGGTGTGTGTGTGTGCATCCACATGCGTGTGTGCGTGTTTGTGTGTCATTTCTCTTTGATAAACATCTGATCTGTTTTTAAACAGACTTTTGGTTTTTAATGTAAAGAACAGTGGAGTGAAACTGAAATGGCCTAAAATCTTAACCGGAACTGCTTTCAAGCATGCGTGAGCACAATGGGTTTTTTTTAAGTCACATATGGCACGTTCACCAAGACATGGCTCCAACAGATATGCCTTCTTTGTGTTTCGGGGCACATTAAAGGGGAGGCCTTCATTGATAGCATTATCCATTGAAATGTATCTTATTCACTGCAAATCAGATTTAATCAGATTGAATAACCCATGTTAAACGGAGCTCCTCTATCACTGGGGGGGAAGATATGACTGAAGCAGACAAGAGATCATTATCACTTCCTATTTAGACGTTCACTTCCTCCATCATTCTCGCTCTTTCTCAACACTTTCTCTTTTATTTCTCTCCTTTCCGGTTGTAAGTTCCCACACTTTGGATCAATTATACCAACATGAATTATAGCGGGCTAACAAAGAGCATCCATTTTCTGTGCAGACTCACAAGTTGCCCCTCCATAATTCTCTCTCTCACACACACACACACACACACACGCAAACACACTCTCCCACATACTCACACACAACTCGAGCACAGTGAGTGCACTTTCCATAATGCACCAGCTCGCACTGACTACGGGTGTCATTGGAGTTTAATATTGCTAAGAAATATGATACGCATAAAAAGAAAGTGCAGAATGAAGGGGAGAGAGAGAGGATGTTGAGATGAAAGATGTATTTAGAGAGAGAGTGAGTGAGTGCATTCATTTAATTTCGGTGTCAAAGAGGTGAAAGTAAAGTCATGCAGACACTTCCAAGGTGAGTTTGTTTTGTAAGAATGAACTATAATCCAGTCGCCCCATTCAAGTTTCCCTGAATTCCTTGTCATTTCTGCAAATTTTGTTCCCCGTTAATTTTTTCACCCCCTCTCATTATGTACTCCGAACAGCCTCCATTAGTGAACTAATCATCTCTGTAAATCTTGTTTTCCTGCATCTTGATCACTCGGCATGTTATTTATTGTATTGTTCAGCACTTGTTGGAGAGAAAATTGACAAAATACTGCAGCCTAGCTTTATGTTAAAGGAACAGTTCAGCCAAAACTGAAAATTCTGTCTTCGTTTACTTACCCTCAAGTTGTTCCAAATTGGTATAAATTCCTTTGTTCTGATGAACACAGAGTAAGTTATTTGGAAGAATGCTTGTAACCAAACAGTTTTTGGCCACCACTGACTACCATAGTAGGAAAAAATGCTTTATAAATTTCTTTGTTCCGTTGAACACAAAAGAAGATATTTTAAAGAATGTAGTAAAGAACTGTTTGGTTACATGCCTTCTTCCAAATATCTTCCTCTGTGTTCATCGGAACATAAACATTTATACAAATTTGGAACAACTCAGGGGTAAGAAAATGATGACGGAATTTTTATTTTGTGCTGAACTCTACCTTTAAAATTTGTTTGTGTATTGGTGTATAAAGTGTTGTGAAATTGTAAAAAGATAATACATTTTTACATGTTTTACAATGTTAAGTTACAATGTTAAGATTTTTGGAATCTACACCATTCATTAATAACTGATTTAAATGTACATTTACATCATTTTCTCAAGCCTTATCAACCTTTCACTCAGCTTATTGCAGTGCATTCTGGCATTATCATCCTTGATAAGGACTGATATGAAGCTACCTTAAATTTAGTCCAAAATGGGGTTTTGTAAGATGCCATCTGCAGAGCTTTAGTTGGACTTATATTTACAAATTCTGTGTGGGCCTGGTCACCACTAGTAGCAAACCAAATCTCTACAACCTTTGATTCTGCAAATATGACCCCTGTGATATCATCTTCATTTCCATGTTCGCTATTCTGTTGCTATGGCCACATGGCTGGAGATCATGTAACAGGCAGTAAGCGTAGGTTTTTTCATCCATTTTGATAATGTGTATTGAGAAACTCATGGAAATAGTCTTTTAGAAAGGATTATTTGATACAAATTTGTTAATAATCTTAATGCTAAATGGGGACCGTGTTAATGATGTCGTTCTGTAATATACTCTTCAGGTTTTTATTAGTACTGCCTCTTTAAAACCAGAAAAACAGAAGCAGTCCAAACCAAAAAAATTTTGCTAGTCAGAAAGCTGATCATTTTGGTTAATTAACACTACTAAATGTGCAGTAGATATATGGCAGAAAATGCATGTGGTGTCTCAAATCCAACACGTTCTTTCTGAGGGTCGTGTGAGTCATTTTTCTTTCTCTGCCGTCTGCACACTGCTTTTGAATATCTTTACACATGTGACACTGTGTCAGGAACTGAGTTAGCAACCACACAGCTGCTTTTTTCCTCAGGGGTGTCACTTTCTCTGAGTCGCTCTTCAAGCTTCGGTTTTCCTTCTGTAACTGGATTTTGGAACACAGCAAAAAAAAAGGTGACAATCTCATTCACATTGATCCAGAGCTTCTGGTGTAGCTCAGGGCTTCTGTCTTATTCCAGTGTCTTCATCCAGCTGTGCTTCTCAAAACCCAACAACAGCTACCATCAATTCAGGCCAAACAATGCAATGTCTGCATTGTTTTACACTTGTTTCTGTGAAGAAATAAAATCAGGATGAGCTGAATTTGCATGATGCAATTTTCCAGTTTGCAGGCGGCTTCCTGAGTGTTTGGTTTTGGTTATATGGCAGCACTTCAGAGAAATCCAGACAGTAGTGTTTTTGAGATGTACAATGCAGAATATGCACTCAGTTACACCCATGTCTGAATTTATGCCCAGTTTTAACACTTAGTTCTTTACATTATCGATATGTGATGAATTACTGTTCCAGTTTTTTTCAATAAAACCGTGTTTCTCAACCGGGGCTGAGAACATAACAAAACAAGCATTTAAACAATCTAAAGCAACTGAAAATCAATATATTTGTTGGTGTTTAGTTATTACAAATTCACATCTTTCTAGTTATGCCAAGCTTAACAAAATGTGTAAATGGGCGCCTCCAGATGTTGTTGTGGACGGCTATCAGTCAAATTCAATTTTGTTTTTGTTTATTTTGCATTTTTCTTTTTTTGGGTATTCTTAAAATACGAGTGGAAGGCAGAGAGAGTTTGTAACAATTGTGTTCAATGACAATTCTTATTCATTATTTACACGCCCTCTTGTCAATTCAAACCTGTATTACTTTCTTTTCTCAATGGGGACCGACAGTTTTTAAAATATCTTCATTTGTGTTTGCAGAAGAAAATCACACAGATTTAAAATTAGTAAATTATTATTAGTAAATTAGAGTAAATTATGACAGAATTTTCATTTTGAAGGTGAACTATCCTTTTAAGGGTTACATGTTAAACGTGTGCAAAACTGCAATATACTATTGTGGCACTGAAATTTTATCATTATTATCATATGTGTGGTATTAGCACACATTATTAATATTACAATTATCTTCAGAATATTGACACTCCTATAGAGCCACCGCACAGAATACAGTTTGTACTGGAAAAAAGCTTTACATGCGTGCAGATACTACTGTCAGGGCCGGATTAACATAAGGGCTAGGTGGGGCTGAAGCCCCAGGGCCCGCGGAAGGAGGGGGTTCTTGATTGGCTGGAGGAAATGGGAGCTGTCCTTACATCATTGATTGACAATTCATATAGGCGGTTGATTATAAAATAACAAGAAACTATTGGAAAATGTTCCTGACTGATATAATTCACCGTCCAATCAAAATCATTTTACAGTTTACGCCATTACGTCAGGAAACGCCTCTTTGCGTTATGCTTTCGCATGTCGAGAATATGAATATTCGGCTTGGCTCACTGGTGTTCAAAAAAGTGATAGTGGTGCCCAAAAAGGAGAAATAAAGTTGAAAGGGGAAAACATGAGGCTAATCTTACAGCTTAAACTCCAAAACTAACTAACTACTTTAGTTCCCTTTTGGACAAAACATCCATGCCCGAGGAAATTCCCGGGTGCAGCGGCATTAAACATTTAGCATCACCCACCGTCGCAGATCAACGTGCTTTACATGTTGAAGGTGAGTCCAACCTGTTAGAAAGCAAGGGTTTTATGTTTACTTTGCCCCTTTAGATAAAAACGACAGTAATAGTCCGGTACCCTGTCAAATTTGGCTACCTTACACGTTCAGTGTAGATAGACAGCTTCTAGCTGTGGTACGTGGCCAAATGCAACGGGACAGCTCTTAAAGGGGCCGCATTCTTAGATCTGCTGCTGTGACTCCTGTCACAAATGTTAAAGTCCCCATGAACCGTAGGTTGCGATCGTTTTTACTTCTGTATTTTGACGCATTTCCGAGTGAAAGGGAATTTCGTGGCTTCTGTCTTTCTCTGCAATTTGATTTGATGTATAAAAACAGCCGTTGCATTTTGAAATGAAACTGGCAGCCGACTGACAGTTGAAGGGGAGGAGTTAACAGATGCTCCGCCCAAGCCATTCTAACGTAGGTCATTTAAGATGGAATGTCATTACAGGAAGGAAGTGCATTTTCAAATTTTAGCTAAAGATTATGAGGGCACACGAATTTTAAAAAGAGAATGGCCCAAATTGATAAACTATTTACAATAAACGCTGCAATATTTCATGAAAAAATAGGCATTGTAATTTTTTATTTCACTGGGATTTTAATGAAAGGACAAAAGAAAAAATGAATTCAATGTGTTTTGTAGCTGTAATGAGAATTATTCTATATTTAATTTAGAATTTAGCATTAAAGACTGTAAAGTGTTTGAGAACTTCATTCAATTTCTGTATATTTCCTACCTGTTAGACATAATAGCTCTCAGTTATACTGTTGAATGGCTATAATTAATGTAATTAGATCAAATAATTAGAAAAGTAAATATAAGAAATAAATATTGAGTTAATATTAATGTTTTTTAATAGCATTGAAAGTTTAGTATGTGAACATGTGCCTATATAAAATAGAAATTAAAATAAATATTAACTGTAAAATTTAATTACTATAACAGAAAATTAGATAAAATAATTAGAAAAGTAAATATAAGAAATATATATAAAATGAAATTAAAATATTAGAAAATTAGATCAGATATATATATACACTGTGGCGTGGCAATAAAATGAAGGGGGCCCTTGGGTTTGCTATAGCCCCAGGGCCCAATGTGTTCTTAATCCGGCCCTGACTACTGTATGTCCATGTGAGAGCTTGCACAAATTGCGTCTTCCTTGTGAGCTTCTCCCTTTGAAGTCCATGGGTGATCCTTTCCTCTCGTTTCTAGTCTTGATGAGTGAGTTGAGAATAGACAGGTGTTAAATGTCACCTCCTTCATTTACAATCCTCTCCTCTGCCCTCTATGGCTCTATTTTTCCCCTTCTCAACAAGATACACACTTCACATTTTGTACAGAGTTCTCTTTTTTCTTTCACTCTTCTTACTATTTCCTTTCTTCTGCGCAGCGTCATATACGGAGAAAAGGCATGATGAATATTTTAACTCACAGAAATGTCACTGAAATAGGCAGAAAGAGAAAAAAATATTGTAACGATTCAAGCGCCGTGTCTTTTTCTTTTAGTGAAACCACGTGAATATGGAAGAATGGCTCGGGGGATATTTATAAGCACTCAATGCATTTCCCTTGAAACATACTTTTCAAATCCAAGCAAATAAATCTTTAATATTTGAACATTTTAGTTTGGCAAAAAGAAAAATATAGCTCGGCACGGTGTATGAATTGTTAATGAGCCATACCATTGTATCACTCTAATTAGCTGCAAATCGAAAACTTTTACCACATTAATCTGTATAAAGACGATACTTTTTGTCGGTAGAAAAATGGGACACAGAATTATACAATACAATCACAATGTATCAGGTTGATTTTTTTGACATTTACTTCAATTTACATTACTTAATGTAAACAATGTTTTATTGTTTAATTTTTCAATGTAAAAACATGTTTCAAACAACCTCTGTTTGTAAAAATATATATATTTGAGTCTCAGAGTCACAGTATGACATGTAAATAAATAATTTATTTGTACATATGCTAAAAACTCCTGTAGTGGTGTATATATTTACATCTGCCATATGTTGTGTTGTTTTTGCTGGGGTCAGATGGAAACCATTCACAAATCTGAAAAGTGCTTGCTTAAGCTTAATAATATCTTTGTCAGCGTTCCTACTCCTGCACTTACTCTCCAGGCCTCTAGAGGCCAGCGGTTTCCCTCTGCTGTTCTCATTAGTTATATCCATATCACCTGTACCTTGTTATCTCTAGGGTATTTAAGTTGTTTGTTTTCCCTGCTATTCACTCAGTTATTGGGTCTTGACGGCCAGTCTGACGGTTTACCCTCAGTGCTTCCCTCCATCTTCGGGTATGAGAACTTAGTCATTGTTTATGTTATCATTTATGTTTTCTAGCATGGTTTTCTCCCCTTGTGGAGTTTTTTTTTTATATACCTCAGTCCGAGAAGAACCTTGGTTGGATTATTCTTTCACGAAAGGATTTTTGTTGTTGTTGTTGTTTAAATAAAACCACTTTGCCTGGAGAACTGTCTGGGGTGTTTCGTTTGGGTCCTATTCAACCTTCTGTGGCCTAGCGGCAGATCACCCAGCTACACCGGAGATCAGAGTTCTAGGCCAGCTCGTGACAGAATAGCGCAAAGGGAGAAGACAAGACAGGTTTTAGTAGTGAAACATGAAAAGTAGGGTTAATTCTAAGGGAACGAGGGAGAAACAAACGAAATGAAACTGGGTTAACTTTCCTGGCTATGCGAAAAGGGCCGATGTATTTCTGGGAAAGCTTCTTGGACTCGACTCGGAGGGGCAGATTCTTGGTAGCTAACCAGACTCTTTGGCCGGGTCGGAAGTGAGGGGGCCTCCGGCGGTGGCGATTAGCCTGATTATGATACCTCTGGGAGGTCCGAAGGAGGGTATGCCTGGTCTTCCTCCAGGTTTGCCGACAGCGCTGGATGAAGTGCTGGGCCGATGGAACGCTAACTTGTGCCTCTTCCTCGGGGAATAATGGAGGGGCGTACCCAAACTGGCATTCGAAGGGAGACAGTCCAGTAGCCGAGGACTGGAGGGTGGTGTGAGCATATTCGGCCCAAATGACATAGGTGGCCCAAGTAGTGGGATTATTGGCAGCCATGCATCGCAGGGTGGTTTCCAAATCCTGATTTATCTGCTCCGTCTGACCATTGGATTCTGGATGAAATCCAGATGATAAACTGGCCGTAGCCCCGATGAGTCTGCAGAAAGCTAGGAACTAGGGGAACAAGAACACGAAGCACATCAAACGCGTACAGATACAATGACTGAGCACAGGACAATGAAACATGAGACTTCTTTCAAGCTCCACGAAGCCATTCTCAGCCGACAAGAAGAATTAATGACCAAACACTCTCAGGTCCTCTCTGAGGTAGTGAGCTCTATTCGTCAACTCTCCGAACGCCACCCCAGTACCTCAACAGCCTCCATGCCTCTCCCAAGTGGCAACAGGCCCGCTCCAGTAGCTGAACCTCGACTACCACCACCCAAGCCCTTTGCTGGAGATCCCAATTCCTGCCAAGGATTCCTCACTCAGTGCTCCCTTACGTTCGAGCTCCAACCCTCAAGTTTTCCCACGGACCGCTCCAAGATTGCTTACATAATCACCCTTCTCTCTGACAAGGCGCTCTCCTGGGCCTCTGCAGTGTGGCAGACTAAGGATGCCTGTTGTGAGTCCTACACGGCTTTTGAGGAAGAGTTTAAGCGAGTGTTTGATCATCCAGTCAGCGGTCAGCATGGTTTTCTCCCCTTGTGGAGTTATTTTTTTATATATACCTCAGTCCGAGAAGAACCTTTGTTGGATTATTCTTTCACGAAAGGATTTTTTTGCCTGGAGAACTCTCTAGAGTGTTTCGTTTGGGTCCTATTCAACCTTCTGTGGCCTAGCGGCAGATCACCCAGCTACTACACCAGAGATCCGAGTTCTAGGCCAGCTCCTGACAGAATAACTGAGTCACCAACATGGACCCAGAGACACTCAGTTCCAAGGATCTGTTGGCGGTGATCACTCAACATGAGACTTCTTTCAAGCTCCACGAAGCCATTCTCAGCCGACAAGAAGAATTAATGACTGAACACTCTCAGGTCCTCTCTGAGGTAGTGAGCTCTATTCGTCAACTCTCCGAATGCCACCCCAGTGCCTCTCCCGAGTGGCAACAGGCCCGCTCCAGTAGCTGAACCTCGACTACCACCACCCAAGCCCTTTGCTGGATATCCCAATTCCTGCCAAGGATTCCTCACTCAGTGCTCCCTTACGTTTGAGCTCCAACCCTCAAGTTTTCCCACGGACCGCTCCAAGATTGCTTACATAATCACCCTTCTCTCTGACAAGGCGCTCTCCTGGGACTCTGCAGTGTGGCAGACTAAGGATGCCTGTTGTGAGTCCTACACGGCTTTTGAGGAAGAGTTTAAGCGAGTGTTTGATCATCCAGTCAGCGGTCAGGAAGCTTCCAAGCGCCTGTTCTCTCTCCGTCAAGGTTCCCGCAGTACGGCAGATTTTGCAATCGAGTTTCGAACCATAGCCGCAAGGAGCGGATGGAACGATGAGGCGCTGCGGGCCTGCTTCCAGAGAGGGTTGACTGAGCCTCTTCAAGATGAGTTAACCACCCGAGAACCAGCTAAGGATCTTGAGTCCCTAATAGCTTTGGCCATCAGCCTGGACAATCGTCTGAGAGAACGGAAGGCCAATCGGAGCAAGGATTCTCTGTCCCAAGGATTCCTGAGCAGGGCTGTTTCTCAGGGGTGTGTCCCTCCATCCAATGATTCCCCGGAGGACATGCAGTTGGGTCGCTCTAGACTTTCTCCCACCGAGAGAGATCGACGCATGAGGGAGCGTAGTTGCCTCTATTGCGGTGCTTCTGGCCACTTCCGCTCCACTTGTCCTGAGCTATCGGGAAACATCGGCCCCCACCCAACTATAGGAGGGTTGTGATGGGGAAAATTAGAGCTCCTCCTACTAAAGCTGTAATAGCTGTTCCTACCACACTTTCCTGGGAGGGGCACCAGCATTTGGTCCAGGCTATGATCGATTCTGGAGCCGCAGGTAACTTCCTGGATCTGTCCTGGGCCAAGAAGACCAAGGTGCCCATCCAAATCCTTTCCCACCCCCATTCAGTCACAGCCTTGGATGGCAGACCTCTGGAACCGGGTAAAGTAACAGAGGTCACTCATTCCCTGCGACTTACTGTCCTACAACATCAGCAGGAGGAGACCTTCTTTCTTATTGACTCCCCCGAATACCCTATTATCCTGGGTTACCCTTGGCTGTGCACACATAATCCCCGGATTGACTGGCCCACTGGCACCATTCTTAGCTGGGGTTCCTCTTGCGAAGTAACCTGCCTATGTCAGAGTGCCTCAGTCCCTAGTTTCGAGTCCCAAGAGTCTGTCGACTTGCCTCGAGTCCCCAGTGTCTATCATCGGTTCAAAACAGTATTCAGCAAAACCCGGGCAACCTCCTTACTACCGCACCACACATATGACTGTGCTATTGACCTTCTCCCTGGTTCATGCCCTCCCAGGGGTCGGATCTTCTCTTTGTCTCCCCCTGAGCGCTTGGCTATGGAAGCCTACATTAAGGAGTCCCTGGCAGCCGGTCTCATCCGTGCCTCTACTTCTCCGGCTGGGGCGGGTTTCTTCTTTGTGGAGAAGAGAGATGGGGGTCTTAGACCTTGTATTGATTACCGGGGACTCAATAAGATCACGGTTCGGAATCGATATCCCCTTCCTCTCATGGCCACAGCTTTCGAGCTGCTTCAAGAGGCTTCTATCTTTACTAAGCTGGATCTCCGCAATGCCTACCATCTCGTGCGGATCCGACAANTTGGCAGCGGCATATGGAGCACCTGAGGGCGGTCCTGGGGACGCTGAGGGAGACCGGGCTCACGGCCAACCCGAAGAAGTGTGCGGTTGGGCGGGTGGAGGTCAGGTATCTGGGCTTCCACTTGGGTCATGGGCAGGTGCGTCCCCAAATTAACAAGACGGCAGCGGTTGCGACCTGCCCGAGGCCTAAGACCAAAAAGGAGGTGAGACAGTTTCTGGGGCTGGCGGGATATTACAGGAGGTTTGTGCCCAATTATTCGGAGCTTGCCAGCCCGCTGACTGATCTCACTAAAAAGGAGGCACCAGATCCGGTCCAGTGGACGGAGCGGTGCCAGCAGGCTTTTACCCAAGTTAAGGCTGCCCTGTGCGGCGGGCCGCTCTTACACTCGCCTAATTTTTCTCTTCCTTTTTTTCTGCAGACCGACGCGTCGGACAGAGGGCTGGGAGCTGTCCTGTCCCAGGAGATGGGGGGAGAGGAGCGGCCGGTGCTGTATATTAGCCGCAAGCTCTCAAAGAGGGAGGCTAAGTACAGCACCATCGAGAAAGAGTGTCTGGCGATCAGGTGGGCCGTTCTCACCCTCCGGTATTATCTCCTGGGGCGGGAATTCACCCTCTGGTCGGATCACGCGCCCCTCCAATGGCTCCACCGCATGAAAGATACCAACACGCGGATCACCCGTTGGTATCTGGCTTTACAGCCATTTAAATTTAAGGTGATCCACAGGCCGGGGGCACAGATGGCTGTGGCCGACTTACTCTCCAGGCGAAGGGGGAGGGGGGAGGCTGCAGGCCGGAGGGCTCCCCGGCCTGAGTCGGGCGGTGGGGGTATGTGGCAAGGGGTGTGTGATTTAGCAAGGTCTGCAGCGGGAGAGAAGGCTGAGAGAAGAGTGGTGAGTAAATGGGGTGCGAAGTGCAAATGATGATCAGCTGTCCTCTATTCCAGTGATTGGTGTGGGGATGCATATAAACAGCTCAGAGACAGGAGCCGTGTGTGTGAGAGCCAGCAGAGTCTACCAGAGAGAGAGAGAGAGAGAGACAGAGCCAGTGCCAGTAAGAGGACTGCTTCACGAGAGGATCGTGAGCTCCAGTGGAATACGGAGGCTGGAAACAGAGACGCGCAGCGTCAGCATTAGACTGAGATATAATTTTGTGAATAAACATATCTTTCTCTCCAGTAGACAACCTGACCCCGATCTCTTCCTTCTCACCTACACGAACTTTACTACACCCAGTGTCTATCATCGGTTCAAAACAGTATTCAGCAAAACCCGGGCAACCTCCTTACCACCGCACCGCACATATGACTGTGCTATTGACCTTCTCCCTGGTTCATGCCCTCCCAGGGGTCGGATCTTCTCTTTGTCTCCCCCTGAGCGCTTGGCTATGGAAGCCTACATTAAGGAGTCCCTGGCAGCCGGTCTCATCCGTGCCTCTACTTCTCCGGCTGGGGTGGGTTTCTTCTTTGTGGAGAAGAGAGATGGGGGTCTTAGACCTTGTATTGATTACCGGGGACTCAATAAGATCACGGTTCGGAATCGATATTCCCTTCCTCTCATGGCCACAGCTTTCGAGCTGCTTCAAGAGGCTTCTATCTTTACTAAGCTGGATCTCCGCAATGCCTACCATCTCGTGCGGATCCGACAAAGGGACGAATGGAAGACTGCATTCAACACCCACACAGGCCACTATGAATACCGGGTGATGCCGTTCGGGCTCACCAATGCCCCTGCCATCTTCCAAGCACTGATAAACGACGTTCTCCGGGACATGCTTAATCTATTCGTCTTTGTATACCTTGACGATATCCTTATTTTCTCGAGATCATTGGAGGATCATAAGGGGCAAGTTAGCAGAGTTCTCCAGAGACTCCTCGACAACCATCTCTATGTTAAACCAGAGAAGTGTGAGTTTCATGTCACCAAAGTCCAGTTTCTTGGCTTCATCATCACCCCTGGTCACCTGGAGATGGATCCTAAGAAAGTCGAGGCAGTCCGCAACTGGCCCATACCCACTACTGTTAAAGAGGTTCAACGAGTCATTGGCTTCGCAAACTTCTATAGGAGGTTCATTAAGAATTTCAGCACCGTGGCTGCCCCCTTGACGGCTCTTACCAAGGGAGGAGGAACCAAGATTCACTGGGGTCCAGAAGCAGCAAGGGCCTTCGAGGATCTCAAGTGCCACTTCACTTCTGCTCCCATCCTTCTTATTCCTGACCCTGAAAGATCTTTTGTGGTGGAAGTGGACGCCTCAGAAGTGGGTGTAGGGGCCATTCTGTCACAGAGAGGTCAGGATGGAAAGTTACACCCTTGCGCCTTCATGTCCCGCCGTCTGTCGGACGCCGAGCGCAACTACCATGTCGGGGATCGAGAGTTGCTTGCGGTAAAACTGGCCTTGGAGGAGTGGCGCCACTGGCTTGAGGGAGCTCAGCACCCTTTCCAGGTTCTCACGGACCACAAGAATCTGGAATATCTCCAGCAGGCTAAACGATTAAATCCTCGACAGGCTCGATGGTCCCTGTTTTTTAATCGATTCCAGTTTATCCTGTCTTACAGGCCTGGCACCAAAAATGTCAAGCCAGATGCCTTGTCCCGAGCCTACTCTCCTGAAACTCTAGAGAAGCCTTTGGCCTCGATTGTTCCGAGGTCTAGGATTGTGGCACCCATTCAGTGGGACCTGGAAAAGGTGGTGCGAGGGGCCCTTGCCCGTGAGCCCGATCCGGGCGGTGGTCCTCCAGGAAGCCTGTATGTCCCTCAATCTGTCCGGGCCCGGGTCTTGCAGTGGGGTCATGACTCCCCCTTGACTTGCCATCCAGGAAGTGCTCGAACACTTGACTTCCTCCAGAGGCGCTTTTGGTGGCCCTCCATAAAGAAGGACGTGAAGGTGTATGTGGAGGCTTGCCTGGCGTGCAACCAAGGAAAGTCTACACGTCAGCGACCTCAGGGGTTGCTTCATCCATTACCTGTTCCCCACCGGCCGTGGTCGCACCTTTCACTGGACTTCGTTACGGGGCTCCCACCATCCCAGGGTAACACAGTTATTTTAGTGGTTGTGGATCGGTTCTCTAAGGCTGCCCGGTTCATTCCTCTGCCCAAGCTACCTTCAGCAAAGGAGACAGCCGAGCTCCTCATGAACCATGTATTCAGGATATTTGGTATTCCCCGGGACATCATCTCCGACCGAGGTCCCCAATTCTCATCCCGGTTCTGGAGAGCTTTCTGCAGACTCATCGGGGCTACGGCCAGTTTATCGTCTGGATTTCATCCTGAATCCAATGGTCAGACGGAGCGGATAAATCAGGATTTGGAAACCACCCTGCGATGCATGGCTGCCAATAATCCCACTACTTGGGCCACCTATGTCATTTGGGCCGAATATGCTCACAACACCCTCCAGTCCTCGGCTACTGGACTGTCTCCCTTCGAATGCCAGTTTGGGTACGCCCCTCCATTATTCCCCGAGGAAGAGGCACAAGTTAGCGTTCCATCGGCCCAGCGCTTCATCCAGCGCTGTCGGCAAACCTGGAGGAAGACCAGGCATACCCTCCTTCGGACCTCCCAGAGGTATCGTAATCAGGCTAATCGCCACCGCCGGAGGCCCCCTCACTTCCGACCCGGCCAAAGAGTCTGGTTAGCTACCAAGAATCTGCCCCTCCGAGTCGAGTCCAAGAAGCTTTCCCAGAAATACATCGGCCCTTTTCGCATAGCCAGGAAAGTTAACCCAGTTTCATTTCGTTTGTTTCTCCCTCGTTCCCTTAGAATTAACCCTACTTTTCATGTTTCACTACTAAAACCTGTCTTGTCTTCTCCCTTTGCCCCCCCCACGCAGACCTCCTCCTCCTCCCAGGATCATCAACGGTCAGCCAGCCTACACGGTTCACCGGATACTGGACTCCCGAAGGGTCCAGAACTCCATACAGTATCTGGTGGACTGGGAAGGCTACGGGCCGGAGGAACGCTCCTGGGTTCCAGCCAAAGACATCCTGGACCCTAATTTGATCCGAGAATTTCGCTCCCGAAGGCCAGGAAGTTCTGGAAGGAACTGCAGGAGCCGTTCCTAGAGGAGGGGGTTCTGTCAGCGTTCCTACTCCTGCATTTACTCTCCAGGCCTCTAGAGGCCAGCGGTTTCCCTCTGCTGTTCTCATTAGTTATATCCATATCACCTGTACCTTGTTATCTCTAGGGTATTTAAATTGTTTGTTTTCCCTGCTATTCACTCAGTTATTGGGTCTTGACGGCCAGTCTGACGGTTTACCCTCAGTGCTTCCCTCCATCTTCGGGTATGAGAACTTAGTCATTGTTTATGTTATCATTTATGTTTTCTAGCATGGTTTTCTCCCCTTGTGGAGTTTTTTTTTTATATACCTCAGTCCGAGAAGAACCTTGGTTGGATTATTCTTTCACGAAAGGATTTTTGTTGTTGTTGTTGTTTAAATAAAACCACTTTGCCTGGAGAACTGTCTGGGGTGTTTCGTTTGGGTCCTATTCAACCTTCTGTGGCCTAGCGGCAGATCACCCAGCTACACCGGAGATCCGAGTTCTAGGCCAGCTCGTGACAGAATAGCGCAAAGGGAGAAGACAAGACAGGTTTTAGTAGTGAAACATGAAAAGTAGGGTTAATTCTAAGGGAACGAGGGAGAAACAAACGAAATGAAACTGGGTTAACTTTCCTGGCTATGCGAAAAGGGCCGATGTATTTCTGGGAAAGCTTCTTGGACTCGACTCGGAGGGGCAGATTCTTGGTAGCTAACCTACCAAGTTGGTTTTCTCCCCTTGTGGAGTTATTTTTTTTATATACCTCAGTCCGAGAAGAACCTTTTTCAAAGGATTATTCAACCTTCTGTGGCCTAGCGGCAGATCACCCAGCTACTACACCGGAGATCTGAGTTCTAGGCCAGCTCGTGACAATCTTTGTGTGGTTAGATCAAGGTATTTTATTAAAATATTTAAAAGAGAAAACATTACTAACGTTATTTTTACACATCATCATTGGGGTCTCCAGGAGCACAAACATAAAACCTATAAACAAGGGTTAAAGAGAGTAACAGTTTAACGTGTGTGTGTGTGTGTGTGTGCGCAAATGCGTGTGTGTGTGTGTGTGTGTGCTTGCACGTTTAACGCTAAAGGTTTTAGATTTCCTATGTGTATTTTTTCTGCTGTTCTTTATACAATCTTTTAGAGTGTGTTGGTGTGTGTAGGGGGGACCCAGGGGAGCTTTGAAATGTTATAGATTGCTCTGACCCAATTTTTACCTGCATAATTGCAGGAATATGTCATTTTTAGAGTGGTATTTATCACAGGTGTGCTGTGTGAGAGCTCGTGCCCGAAGGCTTTTTATTCTACTGCTCCCCTAAATTTGCGCTCAACACACAATCCACTTTCTGCCTCAATATATCACTGCCTATTTATATTTACTGGCAAACAGGAAGTTCCCAAGCTTCAGTGTTTTGACTGCCAGTATCACAATACAGGGCATCTCACTGAAGACCCAGGAGGTTTTTCTGTAGGACAGAGAGAAATAAGGGTATATATGATCCTTTCCCAATGTGTGTGTGTGTCAAGAAACTTTTTGAAGACATTTATGAGGTGGTTTAACTTGTAAATAAGTGTCATTGAGGTCAGATTGTTGAACTTTAAATGTAATGATATACAGAATTTTTGAAGACGGTAAAGTATTGAATATTAGTTATGTTGTATGTAATGAAACTGTTTATGTCAGCAAACAATCTGTCATCGAACATTAAAGTGCATGTATATATTGTGTTTATGAAAATTATGGTTTATTTGGATTATAAAAATTGCAATATGTATTCTGTAGTATAATAGTTTTCTGTTTTTTAAGTGTTTATTTCTTGTTACCACTATCTGTACTAATATGTGTTTACTGTAGCATCTTTGCAACAATGCAAAATTGTGAAAAGCACTATAAAAATACATTTGAATTGAATTATATTAAACATTATGCATTAATACTAAAATTTTCAGCTCCCACCAACATACATAATTATGATTCTTTGATGAGTTCAAAATGTTAGTTAAATAGCATTTGTATGTATCAGCATGCTTTTCACTTTTAATGCTCTTGTACAGTACAACACACATAAAGAATGGTGAATTTATAGCATGAACATCACATGAATGACATAAAAATGAAAAATGTTTCCCTGCTCTGATGTGCAAATTCTTCTTCCATAATCTATGCTTTGAAATAATCAAGGAAGAAAATTCACCTGATGAAGGCAACACACTCTAACTGGCATTACCTCTCGCTAGTTAATTGAGCAATCAGTATGATAATTCCATACAAAATGCTGCCTAGTTCTTAGTTTTAAAATATCTTCACAATAGTGTTAAATTAAAATGGGAGCACACCTGAGTTTAATGCGCTTAGACTCATCTCTCTGGTCCTTTCTTCAGAAGAAAAGGCCGGACGTAAACTCCCTCAATGTTTAATTATTCCAAACGCGCCTCTGGGAAAGTCTCAAGGGTTTTAATTAAGTCTGAATTAAAGTTATGTAAATTGCATGTGAAAGCAGCTAGTTTCTTTTCCTCTTTTCAAACATAAATTCTTTTAGATAATTTTCCTGGAATGGGGTAAAAGAGACAAGCATGTGCTCATGTCAACCAGCCTGTGAGTGGTTCTCTGTGTTATTGGCTATTTTTCTCTTCACCTCTGACACTTTTATTCATTGTCTTTGTCTGTTTCTTTCTTATTATTTTTTATTTTCTGTTTCTGTAGCATTGCATTGCGTTAGCAGCTTAAAGGTCATGGGTTTGATTCCCAGTGAACACATACGGAAAAAAGCACCTGCCAAATGCAGAAAAGTAAAAGTAGTTTTCCTCGACTGTACTGTATATACTTAAACTATATATATATTTTATATATAACAGCAGAAACACTTATATAAACCCTGGCAGCATAAGGTGCCAATCACACAGAACGCATTTTTCATGTTTGAATACGTGAGACGTCAAGTGCTATAGGCACGACGGGGCAAAACGTGAAGTGCATGGCGTGCATAAACGGCGCAAAACGCTCACTGCTAGTAGAAAACAGTTTAAAAAAGGCACCTCTCACTGCAAAAAATGCATTCTGTGTGATCCGGGCCTAAGAAAGCCATGTTTACATGAGATTGTTAAATAGTCAAAGCATAAATAGACCTACAGTATAGTCTCAAGACACATTTACGTCTGTATAGATGTTTACATGCTCAGTGAAATTGGTGTAATTGGCAAATATCTACATGCTCAAACCAACCTTTTACATAATAAAATAATACAGTTTAAGCTGTTAGAATGTCATGTTGTCAGGTTATTATTAAGCATAAGATTGCTCATGTAAAAGCGCTCACTGTGTCTCACACATCTAATTAAGTTTGATAGCTCACATCTGTGTTTATATTTGTGGATGATACAGCAAGACTTCCTGTCAGGTGCTTATGGGTCTAATGCTGATGTACAAAACAACGAAATATGACAAGAGTGAATCTCCCTCAGGTCTGCGTTGTTTTCTGTGTAACTCAAAAAATGTATACACGAATGCAAAGAATTAAAGTAGGCAGCTGCTCTGCATAATAAAAAGATAATTGAGCTTCACCTTTCTTTACTGTTTTATATGCAAGAACACACACATTCACACAGTTAATCTAATAACAATCCCTGTGGTTTACAAAAATGACAATGATGTCAAACGAACGATTCTTTCTCTCCTCAGGTTTGAAACAGATCCACGCTCTCACCATTCAAGGCAACTACGAGATGCGCATAGATCTGGAGGACTTTGAGAACAGCACCGCGTTTGCGCAATATGCCGTGTTCGGAGTTGGATTGTTCTCCGTTGATCCAGAAGATGACGGTTACCCCCTGACCGTCGCTGAATACACTGGAACTGCAGGTATACACGCACACATATTAAACACATACTACACTCTTAAAAATAAAGGTGCTTCAAAGGGTCTTCACAGCGATGCCATGGAAGAACCATTTTTGGTGCCACAAAGAACCATTCAGTCAAAGGTGCTTTAAAGAACTATCTCTTTCTTACCTTTTTATAATCTGAAAATGTTAAAGGTTCTTTATGGAACCAAAAGGTTTTTCTATGGCATAGAAAAACCTTTTGAAGCACCTTTTTTTAAAGAGTGTACAGCACAACCCCTGTAACTGTAATAACTGTGGGTCACTGTCAGCATTATTGTACGATTAGTTTGCCTCCGTGTGTTTAATATTCAAGTTTAACTTTGAAGGACCCGGTATGCAAATCAGTTGACAAGATTAAATCTCTGTCACCAGTAATAAGTGTTTATTAGGGTAGATAATTGGTCCATTTCAGCGTTTGTTGGCATAGACAGAGTAATTAAAGGACTTAATGCACTCATTTAGTCACACGCTAACACAATATACAGAATAGGTTCATTTGAAACTATGGGATTTGAAACCTTCTTTAAACCCTGAAGCAAGCAAAGTTTTAGTGTTTAAAGTTGATGTTGATGTTGACGTAAACGTTGTGATGAAAAACGCTGTTGTGGCCGAGAGTGATGGTGTATTTGTACAATATTTGCTTTTAATGCGCCCTCATTAGATTAGATTAGATTAAATTGTCAAAGGTGTTTGTACAAAAGGAGCAAAACACTAAACTTTTAAGGTATTTATTGAACAAATATTATTTGGCAAGAAGGCTAACTAAAGAGTATCAGGGAATGGCCTATGGGTTTTATTTAAATATCCAAAAACAAAATGCATAAAAAACTCACTGGAAATAAAGCATATATTGACTACCATTTTATCTCTTATTAAGATTTGTTGATCCTCTTGTGTGGTAATATTTTTAGTCCTTCTCCTTAATATAGGGACTTTACACATGTTCTGTGTCATTTTTTGCTCATTTTTTTTCAAAGCTGAGCTCCAGTTTGAACTCCAAGCACACCAATGGCACATGCATACAAGTTTCTAATGCATAGTTAATCAAATGTTTCATTAAAAGGTGAAAATGTCAATTGTTCAAAGTTGGACATCACTTTTGGCAACTACTCTATATAGACCGTTTCATCGGACACGTGCACCTGGACTGCATTTAACTTCCGGTGTTTGTTTATCGGTTTGGCTAGTCTAATAATGTAACTGTTTATATTTCATTTAATTTATGTTAATGATCATTTATATGAATTAATATTAAAATATTGTATAATAATTGCCTTAAATAAGTGATTTGTTGAATTTTTTATTTTTTTATTTTATTAAATAAACAATTTCTTCAATGGGTCATCTAGTTTTGTCGCATTTAAAGAAACCGCATGGGACATTGACATCTCGCAGTTGAGCTTGGTATCGCAGGCTAAATTCACAGTAATGGAGAGGTAAGTTTAGCCAAGTAACGGTTCTTCTCGGTTTCTTTTGCTTGTTATCAGAAATAATCTACAGGCACTCTATTATTTGTGAATGTGCATCGGAAGTTAAGGGCAGTCCTCGAACGTGTGCATGCGCATTGATGTTTGTTTATGTTGTTGCTTTGAAACTGTCTACATGAAATATATTTCAGATGTATTTTTAAGATTTTAGGTACAGGCACTATTTTTCTTCTATTTTTAATTTCTTCAAATTTGCATAAGACAAACGCTTGCTGTCAGTACGTCTTCAAATATGAGTAAAAATTAAGAGTTTGGTTCCAAAATGAGATAACTCTGATTTAAAAAAAATTCAAAAATCATGTTTTTTATTCTGTTTTATTGTATTAGTTAGCTGTATGTTTTTAGTTATTATGGCTTAAATAAAAACAAACTGCAGTTTGATTGATACAATTGGAATGCATAATAAAAAAACATGATTTTAGATTTTAGAGTTATCTCATTTTGGAACCAAACTCTTCAAATTCAATTTAACTTGTTGATATTGTTTCATTTAAAATGCTGAAATTATAACAAAAAAATTGGGGGAGTAGTTACTGGTCTCAGGCATCTGGACCCCTCAGTATCACATTTCCTCCTCAAAATAACCCCCCCCACACACACACACACACACATATGTACAGGAGACCAAAAGCCTCCAAATCAATTACTACCATTGACTGAAATGTCAAGAACATAGACAACTGCATCTCCGCCGAGCAGATTGAAAACCTCCTCCGAGCTTGTAACAAACATTGGAGATTAAAGAGATAAACAGAAATCATGCATTCTGTGTTTGAACCCGAGGACAGGTGGTACGGTAAGGAGAAACAGAGGATATGGAGAGACATAAAACACACCATTAAAAGAGTGTGAAGTAGAGGTGAGAGAGCCCCTGTCTTTACAGCAGGTATATTCAGATGAATTGGATCGTGTCCGGAGCATTTCTGTCAGTAAAGCAGGTGGTCTCGGCTGGGCAGCATCTTGGTGCCCTTGAGCTGCTGGCTTTCCTGCATGCTCTCTGACAGTTCTTCCCTAATCACAGCGCCGAGATTATTATTGTGATTATTTGCATCGGAGCTTGACAGGCATCTCCTTTGGACCTGCTTGGTGAGGCCTAATGCATGTCAAAATCCGACAGCGTCAAGGTGACTCCACGTTCGCTCAAGCATGTGAGCACAACCAGCACAGAGCCGCACATACACACGCAGACCAGCGCTTCGTTACAGCGACTTTTTTTATGCAGCATGCACATTTGGCTCAGCTTTTTCTGACATGGTGTTACCACATCACAACCTAAGGGTTTGCAAGATGGTAATATCCCCTTGACAAATGAATAGTGATTCCCAAGAGCAGGTGAGCGAATCGGGGGTTTGCAAGGACATGAGTTGATATAAAGCTCCTAATGCAGAAATGTCAAGACTGCAATACAAGTATCTTTTCTGTAGGCTCTATGTGACCCTAGTGTGACTAATGGCTTATTTCCATAGCTGTAGACGAAATCTGTCAAGCTTGAAAGACGCGTGTTTCCGGGAGAGAAATTCAGCGCTGGTGTGCGGTCTAGGATCAGTTCTCGCTTTATTGTCTTTGACGTTAGTGAGAAAACCTGACTGTGAATCAGAAGACCGCAGATGTTCAAGGGCATGTTAGAGGAGAGGAATGGATGCTTATTGCTTTGGAACTGTGTATGAGATCTTTTTCGTTTAGACTGGATGAAAGCAGTGGGTTTTAAACAGGACTATAGAATGGCCGAGAGCTTTAGCACCTCTGCATTATACCATCTGACATTTACTTCTATTGTACTCAACCCAATACAGATCGCTCTCACTTTCTTCTTTTGTCCCTGCCTCTCTCGCCCTCTCTCTCAGTGCACTAGCTCTTTTTAGAAAAAATCTCTTTACTTTTTGACAAAAATAATTTAGGGCGCATCAGACACGTCACCACTTTAGCATCAAGTTTTGTTGAGACTCAAAGTCTGTTTGGTTTGGTGTCAACAGAACATTGCTTGTTTACGTGAACAAGGACTTTTCATATGATCTACAACAGTTCTCAAACTGGGGGCCATGGATGGATCCAGGCGGGCACAGTTTTTGTGGCATAAATATAGAAATGTATCATACATTTTGTGCAATCAAACATCAGAAAAATTAAACCACCAACCAAACAATTTGATGTTAATGCTTTGTATAGTAAATATGCATAAGATTTTTGAATTTAGTCTTTATTTGAAGGGCCACAAGGGAATGCACCCTACACAAAGGGGGGCATTACAACAAAAAAGTTTGAGAACCACTGATCTTACAATATACAGTACAGCCACAGAAAATTTGAGTTTTGCCGTTAATCAGCATTTCTGCATGTTTTAATTCAATTCAATTCAATTTTATTTATATAGCACTTTTCACAATGTGCATTGTTCCAAAGCAGCTTTACAGGAGCAAATAAGAAAAACACAGAAAGGTAAAACACAGCACAGTGCATGGTGTTTATAGACCAAGCAAGATCATTATAATAAATAATATCTAATAAATAAATGAATAAATAAATAAATGCAGTCATATAAATAAATAAATGTTTTATAGCCATTCTAGTCCAGTTTCTGTTGGATTTCAAGAGAAACAAACCTCAGGAGTGACAAAGTCACCCAACAGTAATGTGAAAGACGCATACATTTTTTTTTAATTCAGAAAAATTATGATATATTAATTTGAACGAATCCTAAAATACATGTGAAGACATTAATATTGTGTTGTTTAAACATGATTATGAACTATGAGTTTTCTCTGCGGTATTCAAGATCTGCAAACATCTCATCTTTTTTGTCCTGTTTCAATTTTCTGCCAATAAAAAAAAACAATACTTTCATTTGGAATTTGGGTGAAATGCTGTCACTTGTTAACAGAATAAAACAAAAAATAATTTTACTTAAACACGTACCTATAAAAAATACATTAGAAAAACTCAAAATAATTTTGGAGTGCTCTCTTATTTTCACCGCAGCTTAATAAAAATAGAACATTTTTTATTTTTTACATATTTTCATTTTTTACTGCACATTTGCGTACGTTTGTGTGAGACAGCTTGATGTGGATTATCAGAAATACAAATTCACCACAGTGTAAGTGTAAGGCATTCTTTCTTTTAAGTGCTGAAATAGATACAGTCTCAATGGAAGTTAGCATGAGGATGAGAGCGAGGAGAAATCTAGGAGAAGTACAGAGAACCAAATAGGTTTTTTCTTGTCATGTCAGTGTACGCTATTGGTAACGCTACAGGCATAAATCACACTGAAATGAGATAAAATGCTGAAATTGCTCTTGTCATTTGTCTGAGCCATGGAGATGAGGCGGGTTTGCTGGAAACTATCTGCACATCGGTGTCTGTGGTCGTTTGTATTCATTGGTGTGTGTTTGTGTGTGAAATGGCTTTCTGTGTTTCGGAGCACTTATTAAGAATACTGCACGTCAGCTGGGTTTCAACTTCTATAATTCCCCTTTTCTGCTCTTTTCCCTCTTCTTTTGTGTATATGTGTGTGTTTGCCTAGGTGATTCTTTGCTAAAGCACAACGGAATGAAGTTCACCACAAAGGACCGAGACAACGATCATTCAGAGAACAACTGTGCCTCGTTCTATCACGGCGCCTGGTGGTACCGCAACTGCCACACCTCCAACCTGAACGGTCAATACCTGCGTGGACAGCACACCTCGTACGCCGACGGCATCGAGTGGTCGTCCTGGACCGGATGGCAGTACTCGCTGAAATTCACCGAAATGAAAATCCGACCAACGCGTGAAGAGAGAGAGAGCAAGTAAACAGCGCCGCTACTATGTGAAGAAGTACAAAAATACATGTTTAAAAGACCTTAATATGGAACAATATTGAAAACAGCAAGGATGGTCGTTGTTGTTCATCTGAAAGAAAGCTCGTGTTGATTGCTTAGCACTTTCGTTGTCTGTTTTGTTTATTCATTTTTTGTTTATTCATTTGGCGGTAAACTCACGCTGTTGTGTGGCTGCTGTAAGCCCTCCATGTGACAATCTTTAATCATATGACCCTGAAGTTTTCTGGAAACACACCCCAGCACTGACTCAGCTGTTTTGACAACAACCACAGTGAATCAACCGTACCATTATCTAGGTAATTCATAAATGGCAAAGACATGGTGGAACGTTTCCTAACGTCAGTAAAGGGCTTTATATTATTTTCATACACACACCATTTATCCTTTAAATGTATTTAATATGTTAAACTCACCCCACAGACATCTGGTAGATGCAGCTGATGCCTGCATTTTCTGTACATCTGCAAAACATATTTTTTGGATTGCTATCTAGTAGATGTCTGTAAGATGTTTCTGATTTCGAATGGATGTAAAACTGCTCTTTCTAAGACGTTTAGCAGATGTATTCCAGACCTCCAGATCTTTAGCAGACGTCTTACAGACGTACCTGTGCCACTTGGGACACAACCCAAAATCTGTTTTTGAAATAGAAGGCTAGTTTAAATATGAAATATGAGGAGATTGCAGGAAACAAGCATAAAATGAGAGAGAGAGAGAGAGCAAGAAGTAGAGGAGAGTGAAGAGGTTTCTGAGGGAGTTTGTCTCTGTAAGCGGAGCTCATCTGTCTGATAGGGCATTAACAAGCACATTGGCCACTTTGTCTGATCGCCATTGCCAAGTGATCATCATCCAGGCTCTTCATCTCACACATACACAGAAGGAGGCCGGCAACACAGGCAGAGATATAAGAAAAATGCGATGCCGTCCCCACGTCGCCAGAGTGCGTTTCTGACAGTTTAGTGGAGCTGGAGTGTTCTTGGGGATCTTTTATCGCCTTGACGTACTTGCTGATTGAGTGTTTACTTACCAAACGTTCCCTCAAAGACACTCGTACATACGTACAGTAGGGAATGTGTTATTTGCCCTTTGGACGGAGGGCGCGCGCATACGTTGTTGATTTAAATGAGCTGCCCAACTCACCCAGAATTCACTTTTAAAGGGGGGATGCAATGGTGTTTCATGCATTCTGACTTCTTTACAATGTTAAACATGCTGGCTTCTCATCCTTAACATGGTCAACTTGTCAAAAAACACTCCCCCAGCATTTGTATAGGTTTCAGAAAGTTTTTTTCGAACTTGAAAATACGTTTCATAACAACTTTTCTTAGTCCCTTAGTGAAAGTGAAGTGAAAGTGAAGTGAAAGTGACCTATTAGTCAGATATGGTGACCCATACCCGAAATGTGACCTCTGCATTTAACCCATCCAGAGAGTAGTGAACACACACACAGCAAGTGGTGAACACACGTACACCAGAAGCAGTGGGCAGCTATCACTGCAGCGCCCGGGGAGCAAGTGGGGGTAAGGTGCCTTGCTCAAGGGCACCTCAGTCGTTACCCGCCGGCCCTGGGAATCGAACCCGCAACCTTCTGGTCACGAGACTCTCTAACCATTAGGCCACGACTGCCCACTGGACAATTATTATTGCCCCCTTATTGGACAATTCTACCAGAAAAGCATGCCCACGTGTCAACCAAGGAGAGCAAGAGAAGGAACACGTCACTTTCACTTGTGTGCAGGAGAGAGCACTACGTTCGTGAAGTTCAGCTGTGTTTGTTTGTTCACTGCCTTTGGGTGATGGATGTTATATAAACGGTGGATATAATGCTGGATTTGGAGATCGTTTAACACTGATAGATGGAGCGGTAGACGCACGCGGTAACATTCCCCCAACCCCCCCCCCAGGCATCGTATGTTTTTGGAAATAATCATACAGCTGTATCGTCTTTTATAAATGTGATCAAACTAAAGTTTCTACTGATATTTGAAGGGTACAATACTATTCTGTAAGTAATCAAGATTAACATGAGATATGCAGAAAGTGTCGGAGTTACGGCCACTTTAAGTGTAAACACAGACACGTGTATCAGTTTGCTCACTGCCTCCGGGTCACTTTCCAAAGGTCAGACGTCTCAGACCTGAATATTGTGCTTTTCCTCAAGTATTGCTCTGCTCCCCTCACTTACATCACTCACTTTCTCTTTGTACTTCTCATCTTCTTCTCATTTGTTCTACCTCCGCTCTCTCTCTCCTGGAGTTTGTTTTCTTTGGTTCCCCATGGAAGTCGAAAAGGTCAGCGTGTCCTTTAATACAATTACGCTGCTCATTGTTCTCACGTCTTTGCTCTTTTCTGACTCGTTCCTTTTCTCTCCTCTGTTCTTCTCTTATTCATCCCCCTGTAAACTGAATTATTCCCCATTTTTGATAAAGGTCCATTTTCATAATGATGACAGTTTCTTAAATTGTGTAATGGAGAAATGTACACTGTTACTGTAACACGATTAACACACTAACAAATGTGTTTATTTGATTTGATTTTTGGTTCAGCGTTCATGTTGACTTGTGAATGAACTGCAAGTTTGAACACTGATTCCTTCATCTTTTAATTGAAGATTTTCATGAGCAGTTTTTGGCGTTTCCTTTATAAATGTACCAAGAGCTTTAAGATATGTGTAGAATTTCATGTACAGTGTGTGTTTTAGAGACGTTTAGCGCATGTGAAATGTTTTCTTACGGGAAATTGACAAAAGTACACAAATGAATCGATGTGAGACGTACAGGTGAAATCCATTGATAATGCTAGAATGTATCCACTGTCACATGGCTGGGATCTAAAGAGCTGTTGTGTCTGCCAGGAGCGATGCTAAAGAACATTTAAAGCTATGAGCACAAATAATGAGCACATTACTAGAGAAGGTATACGGCAATATGACAGTAAAAGCAACATTAGAGGATGCCGCCGAGAAACTTAAATGGACACTTGAAGACAGAGAGAGCTCTCGATCCCCACACCATCTCTTTCTGTCTCTGGAGTCCCATCTGACCATATTGCTTAAACTACAAAGTCGCCTCTGTCACTCTGTGTCTCTGTTCAGTCCTTCGCCTTCTCTTTTGCACTTTTTCCCTCGTCTCATTCTCTCAACTGTGATTTCTTTCTCTCTTCCTGTGGAATTACTCGGCAATCATTCGCTTTTCTTTGTCATCGTTTGCTTCAGAGTTAACCATGCCTGCCTGTTCAGCTGTCAATAACATTTCTTCAGTCGGTTGCCGTAGCAACCATCCTCTGAACAAAAGCTAGCAGACTGAAGAATGAAGGGAAAAGATGTTAAATGATGTAACAATGTCAGGAAATTGAGAAAGGACAAAAGACCAGAAGAAACCAGGAGTGCACATTATAACAGGAAAGATTATTTGTAATTGAGTGAGTGAGCGAGTGAGTGATTGAGTGAATGAAGCAAAAAAAATAAGTGTAAAGAAGAAAAGTTAATTGTTATTTCTGTTATTGGATCTTCATATTGTGTGCGTATTAAAAAAGTCAATAAATAACATTGAAATAAATGGATTTCTGCAATGGCACTGCATGGATTTTGAGATACATCTTCTGTGCGTGTCTTTTCTGTATCTTTGTGTTGTTTTTGTCTTTTTTTACAAATGAGTCTTTGATTGCATGAACAAATACTAAGTTAAGATCTCATTTTAATGATACATCAGTGATAACTGAGCGCTCCAGAAGGTGAGTCAGATGGTAATTCAGTATTTGCCAAGACAGACTATGTGAGTTTACAGAGTGTATTAATACATTAATACATTAAAAGAACCAGTTAAAGTGACAGTTCACCCAAAAATAAAATTTCTGTCATCATTTACTCACCCTCATGTCATTTCAAACCTGTATGTCTTTCTTTCCTCCACCGAACACAAAAGAAGAAATGAGAGAAAATTTGAGAAATGTTGTTAACTGGCACCCACTCTCTTGCATCGATATGATTTTAATGGTTGACTAACGATTAACAAAGTTCGGGAGAAGCCGATTGGTTCACAATCAGCAATCATAGACTCTACCCTATCAGCTCAAGTGAACCAGCACATAAGTAGACAAAGATTCTTACCTGAAGCCATCTCTAAAGGATTACACATCCCACCACCTCCCCAGCTCCTCCACTTGAGCTCTTGTTGATAGCAGGACTCCGGGGGTGAGTTCTGGGTTCGGCCGTTTCCAAGCTTGGTGCAGTCGCTCCTATTGGGGGGCGGGAGCGTTCCGGGTTCGGATGGAACCGGCGAGCTCAGAATCCGCTCCCCGGACAGCACACCAAACACGCATACTTTTTACCCCTGCTATCTTCATCATCTGCTCAGGCGAACTCGTGAAATTTGTTCGGTTACCAACATTCTTCAGAACATCTTCTTTTGTGTTCTGTGGACAGAGCCGTTTCTTGCTATATGCGGACAATGCGGCTGCATAGGGCCCCGCAGCCACCAGGGGGCCCCCAAACTGCAAGTTCAGCCTCATATTTTATTATATTTTGGAGAATTAAAAGTACCTGTCTTTATTTGCATGTATTGCATGCATTCATTATGCATTCATTTGCAAAGCATGTAAGTGTTCATAGGGTAAAATCATGTCAAAATCACCTTTGGGCTGGGCTGTCACGTGGTAAGTGACGTCTGCCGACAGGTCTGACGGGATGATTGACAGCCGCCCACCTTCCACTGAAGTGATGAGAATAACGGTAGACACTAATTACAATGTCATCGAAACGTACTTATGCGTCTGGTGCAGAGAAACGCAAAAAGAAGAAAACCGATGAAGAAAAACGATCACAGGATAAAGGTAAGGCATTTGATGTGGGTGGAGGGGTCACATAATGCCAACTTTTGAACAAGTTAGTTTGCTACTTTTGTCATGCTGGCTAGCTCAGCTAGCCTCAGATAAATGTGAGCTACCTCAGCTAACGGGCTATGATTGTTTGTTTGTATGTAAATAAAGTCAGCTTTATCCAGAGTTTGCTTTACAAAAAGGCTCAAATAAATGTGTCACAAGCATAGACCTCTGTGCTACTATTTTATAAATAAAACCAATTATTATCAGACTGATTATTGTTACTTTTAGTAGTAGTAGTAGTAGTAGCAGTATAGCAGTGGATTATTCATATAGCACTATGAATTTTAAATGTGCTATGAAATATTATCCAATTCTTTGCTCTATTGTATTTATTTTTTATTGATTGTGCAATAACATGGATGCTGGTCCATTATATACTTATTTATTTAAGTAAGCTTAGTTATTTATTTTTTACTGTTTTGGAATGGTGAGTTAAAGCTTTTTTATGTTATGCCACCTCAAAGTTTACATTAAACATTTTTCAAGAACACACTGTATCTGTTGCATTTATTAATGTACTCTAGCCTGCTTTCCTCTTCAAATGTAACAGACTGCTGCATCGTCACAGAATATATAAAAAAGTTAGGAATCTCTACCTCAGAGTTTGAAAAAATAGGGGCCCCCAAATAATATCTCGCATAGGGCCCCCAAACAGCTAGAAACGGCCCTGTCTGTGGAGGAAAGAAAGACAAACAGGTTTGAAATGACATGAGACGTAATTGTTGCACAAAATCACTCTATTTTAGTTATGCTGTACAGTTATTTTTTTAGTTCAGCCAACGAAAATGAAGAAATATGCATCGTCACATTTTTTTTATCTGATCCCATTCGATTCAGAAAATTCACAAAATATGATTTCTTTGCTATATGCCGTCATCATGGTGTAGCAAACCGTTTTACACACATCACTCCATTCTCCAGAAGGAAATCTTTCCTTGCCCTCTCCAGACATTTTTAATACTTTCAGAGTTTGTGCTGTCAACACATTACACTTCACCAGGAAGCACACCATTTTCAATTGCTCCCCGTGGACCGGCTGCCTCAAACATCTCCACTATAAATAAGTCTAAATTTATTTCTGCCGGAATCTTTATGTGTACTTTAAAGAAATTGGCAACTGCCAAAGAACATTCTGTTCCTATTTGCCAGTTTTAAAAACAGCATGTGTCTGTCTATGCTGGTTTGACCTACATTAATAGCACAATTTTTTTCTACATTTACTACAACTTGAGGACGTCCCAACTGTTCTTATCATTACTATGGCGTATAATAAACTTGCTCAATCTTTTATTTAAATTGATAAATGCATAAAGTTTTCTATGAGTGTTAGATTTAGCTGTAAGGTTAGAAAATATCATTAGCTCAGTATAAAATCCATTAAGCCATACATTACTGTATGTGCCGTGCTGGATCTGTATGTGTGTTTGGGCGGGCAAGAAAGAGAGATGTGATGAAGAGGCACACAATGGACTGTTTGTTAGATCACTCCTACAGTAGATGTATCCTATAGGGTTGTCACGGTACCATAAACATGTCTAACGATACTATACCAGCTGAAGTATCTCGATACCAAGCAGTATCACGATGCTGTGCCATATAATTCAAATCTATACAAAAAACACAGATTTAGATGAAACATTTTGTATTTACTATAGTAAACTGTATTATACTTTGCACTAGAATATGTTGTTGTATTAACTGTAGTAATTGGATAAATTGTAGCAAATACATTTACATTTAGTCATTTGTAAATACTGTAGTATACTTAAATATTTACTATGATAAGACTCAAAAACACTAGTATCTATGAGCTTTAGTAGTTTACTGTAGTAAATACTAAAGTACACTAGATCATTTTTCACTTAGGAACTAATTCAAATGTTTGAAAAATTTAATTCAAGGGAAATATTAGGCTTACTTTAAATGCAGAACTAAAACGGCAAGTAGGTGGCGTCAATTTTCCACTGAGTTAGTGAATCATTTAACCAACTCGTTCAAATCGCCAATTTGAATCATTAGCTCGTCCGAGACATTCAAAACACACATTCATTTAGATAAACACCTCAAAAAGGCAGATGTAAGTGTTCAAATAAATATTAACGCGCATATGCAACATGTACTACGATACTACCATTTCAAAAATAGAGAGGCATTGCGGGTATTTTGAAGCTTTAGGCCACGTTTACATGATGAAAAACGGAAAAGTTTTTCCTTTGCGTTTTTAAGTTTCATGTACACATGACAGCGTTATCAAAACTGTCTGCATTTACACGGATCCAGGAAAACGGATAAAACCGCTGTAGTATGCACGCATGTATGGTGTATAGTATGGTGGCGATGTTGTTGCTTATAGAAACCGGATGTGCCTTTGCGCATACACATGCACAGTAATAAGCCAAAAGTGCTTTTTAATACCGTGGTCGACGTATATGTGTGTTTAAAGTCTGGCGAATGTAAATAGTGTGTCTCCGCTGGTCTCATTGGTGCAGCAAATCCACATTTTGCTGGGAAAACGTTAATACATAGTCGAGCAGCGAGAGCTCACAGTACGGGAAGCCGCCATATTGTTTTGGCTATACTCGCGCGACCGAGCGCGTAATATGCATTCGCGAGACGTCATCGATTTCAGAAAGTTCCGACTTGCAGATTACATGGAAACGAAAACGGCAGCGTTTTCAAAAAGTTGCACTTTGAGACCCGTTTTCAAAAGTTTACGTTTTCAGTCCCCTAAAATGCCGTTTCCGTGTAAACGGACAGTCAAAACGCATAAATGTTTTCGCGTTTTCACTTGAGGATTTAGTGAGAGCCGTATTTGCACAGTGACAACAGTGCCTGCTAGGGTCACCGAATACGACGGTCACAGAATTTGCTGTAACACCGGATCTCAGGTATGTGTAGTTGATTGTTTTCACTCCTTAAAGTTGTATTTTGCTTCAGTCTGTGTTCTAAACGTGTACTATAACGTTTTAATGCAGATTAATGGTTTTGTTAGCAGTACACATGCACACAACGTATAGTTGCCCTTAACAAAGTGGTTGCTTGCTACATTTTCACTATTTTAATGACATACTGTTTTGGTTTGCCTTCTTGTTTTGTCAAAATTTCAGTAAATACTATAGTTAAACCATGGTTAATTTACCTTAGGGTCATGTAACTTTATTTGATGCTAAAACTGTTTTTTTTCTATTTTGCTATTGTTTTGTAATAGCATGTTTTTCTGTCTCTCACATGCAGAGAAGTGCATAGGAAAAACCGAGTCGCTAGCGCACAGTTGGCTGAAACGCAGAATTAAAGGGGCAGTGCAAATGAATTAGTAGGTATTGCAAAGGAAAAGATGTGCTGCAAAATCCTTGCTGATGAAGTTTCTCTTTGCAAAACTTCATTTTATTTCTCAGTACTTTATCTTCTTTTGCAAAACTTTATTTTTGTTTGCAAAACTCATTTTTTCTCTCCAAACCTATTTTTTCTTTTGCGATTCATTACTTTTGTTTACAATTTTTTTTATTTTTGCTCAATTTTTATTTTTATTTTGCAAATATATGTGGCATTGAATTGACCTCATATTTACTGCAATCACAGTAAGTAGGCATGAAGTGAAAGTTGTGTACAACAGCATTTCTTGTGATGTTTCTTAAGCACCACAATTTAAAAAATGAGCAAATACATGAGAGGAGATAATATAAGATGGGAAAGAGTGTTTGAATTGAAGTAAAAGTAGCGTGTAAACATTTGAGTTCTTTTGTACGGGATGACAGTGATATAGACAAGCGAGGGGTGTTAACAGCTCGAGATGCACATCAAGAATGCATGAAAAGACAACAATGCTCTTTGTTATTTTAAGATATGCATGATTTATCCCTGTCAGACCACAGAGTTGGTAATTGTGATCCTGCATTCTTGAAGGAATGAAAGCAGCACACTTAAAGTCAAGCACTTTTATATTCCCATATAAACTGTTTTAACTGAATGGTATGTTAGAAATGGTTTAGGTCAACCACAGAGAGCAATTTGTTATCCTATGCCTGCTTATTTTACTTTCGTAACCTTTTCGTGTTCACAATGAGTGACTCCAGTTAGAGAGGTTGCGAGTATAAAGGCCCTGTCGGATTTCTGCGTCGCCCTTTTCATGTATATGTGATGTTGCTGTTAGAAAGATGAGAGGAAGGGAAATGTCAGAGGAAAATTAAAGTGATTTTATTACCATGCCAGCTCCTTTTATTTCTTGCAGGCCTGACGCCTGTGAATGAGGGAACTTACATTAGCATAACAATCAATACCATCATGTAGAGGGAGCTGGAAAGAGACAGATTTTTTATTATCATTGTTATTATTTTAGATTGAGTGTCGGTTTCTCCAAAGAATGTTCCCACCGGCTGTCTCTGTAGCAAAAATAAATGAAGTCAATCTTAGCAGGCTCATCCGAAAGAATATATACTTTATCTATTAAACTCTCTCACACACGCACACACAAATACATTATTTTTCTTCACGTTGGCGGTTTCTTATTTCCAAAAGGAAACAATTGAGAGGTGCATTAGTAAATCTAAAGCTCTGTCACATTTACATGTTTTGTTGATAGAGATTTGTTTACAGAACCCCCACAATCACCTATGAAATCTGAACAACGCTCAAAAAAGATGCTGCATATACATGAATGAATTTAGGCCATTGCACAGTCATAATAAATCCACAACATGTTTCAGATCATTTCAAATATTTATAACATCAATATTTTCTGAGTATAATATTTAAATAGGCTAAACACAACAATCAGAAGCCTGATATACATATGCTAGTGACTCATGTAGCAGAAGGGGCTTTCATTAAATAATAGTATGAATATATAAAATAGATATTAGAAATGTGTGTGAAAAATGTGCAGCCATTTGCCTCAGTCCAAAAAAAATCTTAATAGATTTGTCTTGTTTGCCAGAAGTGTCTTAACAAGATAAACTTACTTGAGAAGCTACATTGCATAAGACAACACAATTTTTTATTTACATTAAATACTTTTTAATAGCCTCGTAAAATAATTTAGTGAAGGTGTCATGGCAGCCCAGAAGAGAATTGTATTGTTCACAGAGTATTGCTCTTTCATAGCACAAGAGATTTAATGGAGTTGTGTGTCATTTAAGTATTCCAAATGTTTCTCCTAAAATTGCTTAGAAGAGATAAAAATAGAACAAATGAGATAATTGGTAAAATACTATACATGAAGAGTGTGGAGCTCTAATGGATTTGTGTAAAGTTGATGAGTTTGTATTGAAATCTTCGTTAACACTGGTTGAAGACTTGACAAATCTGAGCTCAGGCTGTGACATTGTTGAGATCTCTTCTGAACTCTAATGGAGACAACTGTGTGATTTCTGGATCTTTTTTCTCAGGAGGCTTAAGCAAAAGTTTCCATTTGCTGTCATTGATGTTTAGGAGAAATAATTGAGATATTAAACACATCTTATCTTTTACTTAACAGATCTTTATGTTGTATTAGCTGAAATCATGCACAAATACACTTCAAAAATCATATTTACATGTTTATCATCCAGGCACACATCACCTGTTGCAGTTTCACGAGTTTGCCTCGCAGTAGGACGGATATTATACGTATTTGGCGTTCTGTCCCGGGGAGGGAGCTCCGAGCTCTGTAATTCCTCCCGAACTCGGAGCAACCGCCCCTTGACCAGGTATGTGCCCGGACGCTGGTCGTTCCCCCGTTATGCTGCTGTAAAAACGGGCTGATGGTGAGGAGTTAGGGTGGAGGAGGGATGCTGTGAAAATGTAGAGAGAAGGCAGGTAAGGCGTCTTGTAGGTCTTGTGGTAGGATGACTGGTGAGATTAGTTATAGAAAGCTGTTGAAGATTTTATTGACCAAAATATAAAGGAATCATGTACACATTACTTTATTATTATAAATCTATCTCTACGTAAGATCTGGTCTTTTGTTAGTTCATCTCTAGTTGTAAATACCAGAGTCCTTGTTATTAACCCCCCCCACCAGCTAGGAATGCTGAGGTCAGACTTCTGTCTCAAATTATAATGGTAACCCCCAATAACTTAGGTGTGTGTGTGTGTGTGTGTGTGTGTGTGCGTGCGTGTGTGTGTGTGTGTGTGTGTGTGTGTGTGTGTGTGTGTGTAAGGACACTATAAATGTCTTCCCCCAACCAGAATTGGGCAGTTCCATTGCAATCCAACTCGGCTTTGTTTCAACTTTGTGACAATAAAGTCTAACTACTTTTGGTTTCAAAACCTTGACTAAAGAGTCGTTCTTCAGAATCAAAAGAAGAAAATCACAACAAAGCCAGCCGGGTTGATTATCTGATTGGTGAGGTTAGTCATGGAAAGCCAGCCGGGTTGGTTATGCGCACATGCTCCTCCCAAACTTTGTTAATAAAACATCATGTGTTGAACTAATTTACTAGTTAATTAGCTTAATTTGTACAAGTACCATATGGTGTCATGTGATCAAATGCTACACTACACTTGGGCAAAGATATGTCTTGGACTTCATCGTTCTTGTTAGAAAAAGAGAAATATGCGTGTGCGCGTGTGTGTGTGTGTGTGCGTGCGTGCATGCATGCCTGTGTCAATGTTAGTATCTGTCTCTACAGTAGCTGTCATTGCTGGGTTTGATGTTCCTGGGGTGATGTCCCCCCTTCATCTCCCCTGTCACAATCCCATCTCTCTCGCGCGCACACTTCATTTTCCTTTAACAAGAGGAATGTGTCCATCATGACTTATTTCGATCCAAACTTTTCCTTTCATCACAACATCTGATGTGCTTTTCTAGTCATTAGCTGAACATTCACTGTAAAAGTGCTGTGAAATCTATTAATAAGCATCAGATGTCTGTAGAAATAAAACAGTCCCTGATTGACACGTTTATGATCCTGGAATATGGCTCTCCATTGGCAACATTTTCACAATATGATGATGCACACTTGGCACGATTCAAAACATTAATTAAAGACTCAGTATACAGATCAGCGCAGTAAGTTCAAATATGGTGGCATATCAATACATTTCATAATTTGTTTTTGCGTCTTGTGATAAGACATGTATTTAACAACTTGTCACAAGATACGAGACACAAAACATATTTGCACTGCGGCATTAGTTTGATGCAAGTGTTACACAAGGGCAAGTCAATTCTAATCCTGTAGGGCCATTGTCCTGAGTCCCAACCCAAATCGAACACAAATCTCATTCTGTTGAGCATATATGTGTGTGTGAGTGTTTCAGGGGTCCTGAAGGATGTGAGCTGTAATGCTGGAACAGTAAAGGCTTTTCACAGCTGGCGAAGAGTGAAGAGAGTCTGTCACGTGATTGACACACCATCAGGAACTGCAAATGGAAAGTGAATGATATCAAAGGGGAAAGTTGAGCATGTTTATTCATCCATCAGTGGGTGTGTATGTTGACACCATTGTGCATGCATGCTTGCTGATGTGCTGTCAGGTTATGATCATGTCATTTTGATGCTATCATAAACAGTCACCTTGCTTCTCCTTTTAGTAAATGGCCATCACACTGCATCCACATAGAACGAAATATGAAACACACTGACTTATATTAACTGCTGCTAAGCATGTGGTATATACACAATTTTGTAGCATATTTTTTTATGTCCACACATAGTTTGGTTATACAAGAGAGGACATGTAAAAGGATAGTTGAAAGCTTTAGTCTGAAGAACTGAGCTAGTAAAGAAATTCTGCAACAGATGGTGTTCTATCAACACAAGTTAACTAGGGCTGCCACTAACGACTATTTTTATATCGACTAATCTATCGACTAAATTATGAAATAATTTATTGTTCTAAATGAATAATTTTTCATTGTTAAATTACAACGATAGACGTTTTAAAGAAAAATCTATACTTTTCGTAATTTATTGATAAATGCAGAACGACAAGCAGCAATGAGTCTTTTAATTTTTAAAAAAGGACAACAGCCATTTTAAGCTAAATATAAATTGTCTAAAGAAAATAATTAAAAGCTAACTGTTTGGGCTGTTTAGTGCAAATGAACGAAGCCTGAATACAAATTACAATGGAACACAGCGGCGTCTAAATGAAATATAATTAATCAGTATATTCGTGCATGCTGGAACTGTAAAACAAATGCAACAAAAATCACTATATATTAGGCTAAAATATGGCATTTTCAGAAATGAATACTGAGCACAGGGAGGTTTTCAGGAATGTCCCAAAAAAAAAATTAGGTCAAAATTGGGTTTTCGTAAAAATATTATTCTCTAACATCTTGTCTGTCATGTCTGAAAACATCTTGGCAAAATGTGCTTGTTTATTGCTGAAAAATAGCGATTTATAGTGCCAAGTTGATGTTTAGGGCATGCCGGCAGAGGTGAAATAAATCGCCCACATCTTTCCCTCCACAAAAAACACTACAAAGACAGTTCACATATCAAAATAACGTGTAGAATGAAGGTGTATCAATGCACATTTCCCGCTTGTCCTGTGTAAACTACAGCAAGTTTTTTTTATATGTGATATGGCGGAGCTTGCCACATGAAAATGCGGGAGTTTACCCCGGTCAGCTTCTGCTCATGTGAGCCGCCTCCGTAATGCAAACGCGACACATACTCATTAGGTGTTCTTTTCTGACGGACAAAGACTGGAATCGGTTCTGAAATTTAGATGGTAAAATAATATAAAACGACCGGTCGATCAAAAATATTGATGTTGACTAATTATCAGCGTCGACGCCGTCGATTATATCGACCAATCGCGACAGCCCTAGGTTAAACCAACAGCATCTGACAGCACAGGTTTTAGCTCCCGTATCAGCAAAGGTGCTTTTGTGCATAAGAAAGGCCAAGAGAAAGAGATAGCCGATGGAGATTATACATGTACAAGAACAGTCTTTATATCAACAATCATTTCATTATTTATTAAGAAAATGACTATTGATGCGAACGCATGAGTCACTTTGAGGCAAAATGAGTTCCAGGTCTCTGTGGACCCAGAGCTATTGACTGAAGTGTCTGAAGTTACGGAGGATGATATTTTTCATATAGGTTTGCTTAGTATTAATGGTGTTTGTAGAGCTTTAGGCTCTCAAAAACACATGGGATTTGGGTTTATTGAGGTGCCGTGTTAAATCAACACAATTCCTCGAATGGAGACTGTGTGAGTGTTTGAAGACAGCAATGTGTTAACTCTGTAAAGTAGAAATATTGGTAGAAAGTTAGAAAGTTCTCAGCAAATGCTTTATTAAGCATTTCAGTTGTACAGTTCAGATTTAATGTTTCAGAAAATTAGTAGTAAGCCATTGTAGATTAATTTTCCTGAAAATAATAAACACGGTGAATCTGTGGTGCTGTTAAAACATGCAAGAATATGGCAATAATAGAACAACGTGGAAATCTTTCAGGAAGCATATTATTTTTTCCAGTTCCAGTTGGTGATGCTAACAGCATACAAATTATATATTTTTCTTGACATAAACATTATAAATATGAATACAACAACATGTTTAACAAAGTATAACGTTTCTGTATGAGTGTTAACACCTGTGTACATGGTCTAAATATTTGCTTTTTAATCTCTAAATGATGATATTTATGCAGAAACAGAAATCTCATATGTTTTTACACTTTTCCTAATAGTACATCATTTTCTGTATTGTTTCTGCTTTACAATGAGGCATACATATTGTCAAATTGTGTTGTTGTAGTACAGAAATAAAACCGAAACACCCAAACCGTCACCCAAAAATGACAATTTCTCACCTTCATGTTACAGGTCCAGTGTATGAAACTTAGCAGCATCTAGTGGTAAAGTTGCAAACTGCAACCAACGGCTCACTCCACCCCTCCCTTTCGAAGCCCTACGGAGGCTGACACAGAGCTAAGATGTTGTCATGTTTTTGCTTCTTTGTTGATGGATAACATATTTACGAAATGCGCTCTGCAGAGCAGTTTGTCTGTTTAGGGCTACTGTAGAAACAACAGGTTGTTCATTTAGAGTATCCTGGAGAGGTGAGGTCTCTGAGTCCCAACACCTCAATACAGGGGTGCCTCAGGGCTCAGTGCTTGGACAGCTGCTCTTTTACATATACATGACATCCCTAGGCTCTGTCATTCAGAAACATGGCTTTTCTTATCACTGCTATGCGGATGATACACAACTCCACTTGTCATTTCAGCCTGACGATCCAAATATTTCTGCGCGCATCTCAGCATGCCTGGGTGACATTTCACCCCTTGATGAAGGACCATCACCTGCAGAACCTTGCAAAAACAGACCTGCTTGTGATCCCGGCCGACCCAAAGATTCATCACAACCTCTCCATTCAACCGGGCTCATCAACCATAACATCTTGGTTACAATTGTAACCTCTGTTACCTTTCTGTCGGTGTCTCGACGTTGCGTCGAGACAGAATGGGGTTTGAACTTGAGAACCTATCATCTCTGATTGTACTTTTAAAAGGCCAATTAATTTGGTGAATGGCATGGCATGCCAGTCTCTGCCCCGTGCATACGGTTATAAAAGGAAGATGGCGTGCCCATTCATTCACCTTTTGGGCTGAGAAACCTGAGAGGCACTCCCGGTCGCTGCAGCGGACAGCGAAGCATTGTGGCATGAAGGGTACAAACGTCTCATTCCCTCCATCAGGGAACAGAGGTTACAGTCGTAACCGAGACGTTCCCTTTCTGTCGGTCTCTCGACGTTGTGTCGAATGGGGTCCCTATACAAAACGCCACGACGCTGAGCCGCGTCACACCTTCCAGCTGAGCGACACTGACTGGCCTGGGCGAGTCAAAAGTGAGCGCTACTGCGAATCGTAACCCTCCAGTGGTATAGTAAGGCAACAGTTCAAGTGTGTCAACGAGGCTCTCACCAACGGCCGTACAGGCGGTGGCCTTTTCTACTCTAGAGACGAGATAGCCACCCGGCACCGTAAGGAACACTGGGAAGCGCTACACCCTCGCCTTAGGGGTAAACGCTACGGAGACCACATCCTGCCACAGGGAGGTAATATGTGGAAACCTACAAGGTCTCACCAGTGAGGAAACGTCAAATGGGATGACCCAAGGGGTCAAAGAGTCTCTACATGTAGAGCACTAGCTCAGGTATAGGGGTTCACATTGTGAGGGATAACTCTACCTATACTTGGCTTGGAATACGGGCAGCTCCACCCGGCTCGTAAACCAAAGAAGTGCTTAGTGATGGATGAAATGCTTGTACTTTGCCCGGTGGGGGAAGTAGGGATGCTGAAATAGCACACTGACTCACCTGATGAAGGGGAGAAGGCGCTTCGCAGACGTACGCCCAGCCGGCCGCTGGTCTTACCTGTTGGTACCATGCAAAACGCGGGCATACACCGGCTCTACACAAAGGTTGTGGAATCTCTCAAAAGTGTTGGGCGTAGCCCAACCCGCAGCTCTGCAGATGTCTGCCAGAGAGGCGCCCTGTGCCAGTGCCCAGGAGGAGGCTACATCCCGGGTGGAGTGAGCTCTCACTGCCAGTGGGCATGGGTCGGGCAGGGCAAGATATGTTTGATGGCCTCCGTCTGCTTCTTCACTGCTGAGAACTGTTGAGAGAAATCCTTGACAGTTTCGCCAAACAGCCCACCTTGCGATGGGCACATCGGGAAAGCGTACCTTCACGGCGTCTCTCATCTGTGCAAGATTGAGCCATAGGTGTCTTTCCTGGACTACCAGATATGCTGCGACGGAAACCTCATCCTCATCACGCTCTTGCGTGTGTCCGCTATAGGTCGGTCAACTGCCGCCCATTGGAGACTGGTTTGGTGAGTGTATTGGGGCATATACGTTCCACGGCATTGGCTGCGGTGGGTTAACGTCCATGGGAGTCCCCACATCACCAACGCCACTCGCCACTGCAGACGGCTTGGCAGCTGCAGTGGAACGGGAAGCAGACGATGTTGTGGCTGCATCCAGAAAGAACATAGCCAACCATGAACGCAACACCTTGATCCACATATGGTCGCAGTGCGGGCATGCCGTATCAACAAACGCTACTTCAGCATGTTGGCGGCCCAAGCATGTGATGCAGGTATCGTGCCTGTCAGGTTCGAGGACGAGGCGGCCGCATCCAAGATTACAGTGGCGAGACACGCCTGGCGACACGTGCATGCTGTAGGACATTTCAGCTCTTTTAGGAAATTTGCTCTAATAGACACCTAGGTTCGCTACAGATACGCCCAAGGGAAGTCACACACAAGAGGATGAGTCCACTGCTCTATATCGTAGAAATCCAATAGAGATATCAGAGAGATAATAGCTCAGCATTTAATGCCTCGCAGGTTACAAAGAACAAAAGTAGAATGAATGGGCACACCATCTTCCTTTTATACCCGTATGCACGGGGTGGAGACTGGCATGCCATGCCATTCGCCAAGTTCATTGCCTTTTAAAAGTACAATCAGAGATGATAGGTTCTCAAGTTCAAACCCCATTCTGTCTCGACACAACGTCGAGAGACCGACAGAAAGAGAACACCTTCCAGAATGGCCAGAAACCTGGGAGTGGCAATTGATGATCAGCTAAACTTCATGGATCATGTTGCCAGCACCACCGGGTCCTGTAGATTCATCCTTTACCATATTAGGAAAATTAGACCTTTCCTGTTCGAGCATGCTACGCAAATTCTAGTCCAGGCTCTTGTCCTGTCCAGACTGGACTATTGCAGTGCGTTACTGGGTGGACTATTCTGTAGCCATCCATAAGAATCGGCTGAAAACACATCTCTTATGTCAACACCTGACCGATAAGTACTAAGTCTGACTTCTATTTCTTTCTACTCTTTCTATAAAAAAAACTTAGCGTTGTATACTGAGCTGGGCTATGTGAGACCAGTTTTTACTGCACTTGTGCATTTTGTTGTTCTTATGTTGTTAGGGGCCAAGCCCCGTTGGGGCTATGGCCACTACTGCTTCTGTTGGTATTCTTCTTGTTCTTCCTTAATAGGAGTCCTATGAATCATACGTAAGAAAATGATGAAATTTGGCACACTCGTAGTGGTGGTCCTCAGTAGTCATGTGACCAATTATGGGGGCCATAGCACTCACTCTATAGCACCACCAGCAATTCAAAATTTCACTTCTCAAACAGCTTTAACTTTTGAACCCATTGATCTACAGAAATCCATGTCATTCAGTGTCATTCACTCATCACGCTTATCGCATTCCATGTGTTACATTAAGACTCCGCCTATTACAGTAGCGGCCATCTTGAAAAATACAGTATTGCATTATTTCGTTACTAGTCCTAGAAATTGTGACCGATTATCATGAAAATCGGCTCAGACGATCTTTGGACTGAACCGCACAGACGTGACCCAACAGAACTGCGAATTTAGCTGTTGTTCAAAAGTTATTTCATCGCAAACTTTTCAAAGTTGACCCAAAAATGGATCTGAGGCTGTATCTCATCTATCGGTACGAAACTTTGAACGCTTCATCGACACCTCAGACTGGGGGTCCTTGCCAAAATGAGGAACAGCGCCACCTATGGGTTGCGAGATTTGAAAAAAAAATATTTTTGCTCGTAACTTTTGATAGGTTTGTCAGCAAATTGTTATCTCGGTGTCTACGGGTTCCTCGGATAATGCCGAATCGTATGATTGTAATCATCTGACAGGATTGGATGAAAAGCCTGTCCGGCATTTAGAATTTTGTCATAAATCGTAATATTTTTAATTGTGTGATATATCGGCACAACATTTGGTACGCGTCATTGAATTTCAGTCCCGGGCGTACCCGTGAAGTTTCAAGACAGCGCCACCGAGCATTCATGAGATATGACGCTTTTTATATAATTGCTAACTCTTGAACGCTTTGTCTCAAATTTGTTTTCTGACGGTCATTATTTCTCCTGGTCCGTGCCGATTCCATTGATACCTCGTTTGTCATTTTCTAACATTCTGTTCATAAACTATTGTAAAGTTTATGAAAAACTATTTTTCGCTGGTTTAATTTCTTGAGCGATTTTTCGATAAATACCTCTTCAAAGTTGACTGTGCCTGCCACATTGTATGTTTCTCGTATTAAACTATTCTGACTGTATGTAACGTGTTGTGCAATACTATAGAAAAATGATATCACTTCTGATATCTGTTTCTCTTGTACATTGTATTTCTGTTATTTTTGCTCTACACTCTCGTTTCAGCCCCTTTGGGGATTGGCCCATGTCAATGTTTGAAGCTCTGAAAGCTCTCCTCGGGATCCTGGGTCAAGCACATCAACTGAGAGGCACAACCAGATAAACCGCAAGCCTCTGGTCCAAGAGGTTGTGGGTTTCGATTCTTGTGTTGTGCATTTCTATTAAAAATTATATTCTTACTTTCATTGCCACTTCTGACATCTGTTTCTCCTGTACACTGTATTTCGGTTACATTTGCTCTACTGTCTCATTTCAGCAGTCCCTATCCACTATGTCAACAGAGTGTATCAACCTAATAAAACGCACGCCTCTGATTCTCGAGGGGCACGTGCGTTGCTTGTATATACAAAGTGTACGTTGTGATTTCATTCTCGACTGTTTTTTAAACTATCCGTTTTTCACGTACATATTGTTCTTGTGGCTTTGCACTGTCATTGGTGCAACTTTGGTTATTGTTACATATCGTTACTTACACCTCAATCAGCTTTGCTCAGCAGCTGTGATGTGGTAGTATGTCGGCTCAGAGGCCAGACTCGCTAAGTCACTAGCATGGAGTCTTGGGGTCAGCGGTTCGAATCAGGCTGTGGGTGTGTTTCGTGCTTGTGAGTAAATTTTGTGTTTTGAGTTTGTTTTCACCTATTCTTTTCGACCTGTCCCTTTTTCATCACGGATTTTCCGTTTTTGACCTTTTTTTGCTCTCGTTGCTCTGCGTTGGCGTGGCTCCGCGCTGCGCTTGTGGCGCGTATTTCCAATTGCTTCTATTGTTTACCTCATTTGTAAGTCACTTTCAATAAAAGCATCTGCTAAATGACAAAATGTAAATGTAAACATGGTGAATTCCATGCAAGGGGACCCACAGTGTATGTAGATAGAAATAGCTAATTCTTAGGTAATAAAAACAATGTTTTATTATGTAAAGTCTGAAGACATAGTGCAAAGATTAAACACTGGACCTTTAAAATAAAGAAATAAATTAAAATATATATTTATTAAAATTATTTTATACTGTTGTCTGAGGTCTACTTATGACATTTGCGTGGTTTTAACATTCAAAAACATCAAAATCAATAAGTAATAGGCTATTTTCTACCCGGGTTTTGAGGCCATCTTGTCAAACGCTCTGTTTTAATGGGCGTGCCGACTTGGAAGTAAACACCCACTGCTATGATTGGATATCAGTTTGCATTGTAAACTTAGTTGGAGCCTTCTGTGAATTTGGTTAAACACGTAACGTTAGGTTACACATTATCAGGACATATCAAGCGATCTCTAACAAAGCAATAGTGACGCATAGTACAAATATGTTTTACTCACATAAGATTGCTGCGCTATTCCTGTCGGATCCAATGTTGCATGTTTGTTGCTTGGTCGCTCTAAATAAAAATAACAGTGACAGAAGTCCTCACTTTTGCACATATGACACGGGGCTAGCCGCTCTCGAGAGCCCTTTGCTAAAGTGACAGGGTTGCCAGATCTTCACAGAAAAAATAAGCAAATAAAGACAAGAAAAAAACAAACCTTAAAATGCAAATTGTTTATATATTTTAAAAGACCAAAATTCTTAAAATCTGCAACAGACCATTTATTAACACCTAAGTGCTGAGGCCAAACAACAAGCATAAACGCGCTTATTAATAACAAACATGGCAACACAGCAAAAGAGCACAGCGCATATCAGCAGTTTAGTTTAAACTGACGGACAAAACGAATCTTTAGCTGAAAAATATGTCGCTATGGTAACCAGTTTGTCAATCATCACAAATGCGGGAGTGTACTATGTGTGGCTAAAGTCATTCGCGAACCAATGGGAGGGGTTAGAGAAGTAGTCGTTGATATTTTTCTGTGGAGGCGAGGCGGTGTTCAACCTATCTATAGCATTCCAGGACCTAGCGTTCGCTGGGCCTGGTGTCAATAACAGTTGTAATTTCAGTAACAAGGGTGTTTTCAGTTCTGTCACTTACAGGATGTTCGCTTGAATACGAGTCCCTCTTATATAACAAAAGCTCTGGTTAAAATTGAGGTCTTAATTCATTGCCCCTTTAAAACTGTTGTGTGCAACCTTTCATGCAATTACAATGGAACACTTGGAACATAGTGCTTGAGTCATACAAACTACCTTTATAACATTATATGACTTCCATTTATTGTTTCCTTCTTGAACCCTGAAAGATCCAGCCCTCACTGATTGCAGATTTGGGTGAATTAGGTGACTATTCATCAGGTCTGGCCATTTCTCGCAAAAGAAGCTTTCAAAATTCTGGCTCAGACTCAAGTCTATGTTATAGTAACTCAATCCTGGCCAGACTCTCAACATATGCAATAGAACCTCTGCAGCTCATCCAGGAAGCCGTTGATAGGTCGATATTCAGTCTCCCCAGATCCTCACATACAGTACATGTGCTCTGCTCTTTCCACTGGATCTTATTCCTGCTCAGATCGTGTTCAAAACTGTCTTGCCATATTAACGAGCAGTAATCTACATACAGCCAGTGATCAAATCTAAAATAATTCAACCTCATTTGGCATACTGTGTCCATACAATCCTCCCACAAATGCATATACGGACATTGCATTTCATTACATAATGCATTAATAATGTAGAGGAAATCCTTAAAAATTATAAATAAACTATTTACCAGAACAAATATTGTCCCACTGTAAAAAAGTACATTAGTATTTTTTATATTGTACAACAACACCAGAATATACTGTATATGGTACGGCCATACCCCTACCACTCCAGGATAAATGTAAGCCTTAATACGATGTTATACACATATCCAAAATATATGTACCTTTATATGATAAAATATAATATAGCAGTAGGTCCTAAACACTGATATACTGGGATAGGAATTCGGTGACTCTAACCTTGTTGCAAAGTTTATTGGATGCCCATAACCTCATTTTGCCTCCAGTAGAACAGAGTCAGCTATTTATTGACACACACATCTGACCTGAGCTGATGCCTTCACACCAGTGTACCACTGCATGCTGTTTAAAGGCTTTGGGCAATTCAAAGTGAAAAAGACAATGGGAAAGGGAGACAAGGAAAGTGTGTGTGAATGAGAGAGAGAATAATTTTTGTAAAAAAGATATTTCTAAAGTGCATCTGCTTACTGTTCTGACAGACCGATATATCCGGAGCCCTTTCGTGTTAACATGCAAATACATAATAGACAGGAGGAAAAACTAAGAATTAAAAATACAGATGGACAAAATAGCACACCTGGAGATAGATAGGGAAATTATCGATGCATTTTCATTTAGCTTTTTATTCCCGTTGTGTGCTGTTACTGAGCTCTGTTTACTGCCTGATCACACTGGCCTTTTGTAGAACAGAAAAGAAAACAACAGCCAGACTTTATAAGCCTTGCATAATATTTAACACAATGCAAATGTACAAACACATTAGATGTGTTAAACTACAGATGTGAATTACAATTGTTACTGTCATTAGAGTAACATTGGAGGGTGTGGCGAGAGGAGGGGATGGGACCATAAATTGGTTTTATTGGGAAGTAGATTGTGGAGAGGCGCTGACAGGTTTATGACCCCAGCCAGAACAAACAGAGTGGACTGTTGCATGCTGGAGCCTCTCTCAGTCATGTTAATAGCAGGTGACTTAGTGCCTCCTTCTTCCCATCAGAGTCTAATATACGTCAGCATCACTGCAGGCACTGCATGTGTTCCAGTGAGAGTCATACAAAACATACATGGTACATAAAATGCTGGTATATATATCGGAATACATAGACTGGGAATGCTGTAGTAAAAGCAACTACCTTTAACTAACCAAACCCTTGTGAGGTGCACTTTACATTGTCTGTATATAGGCAGCTACTTTCTAAATGAGAGTGAAATACATTTTTAATCAGTCAAAATGTTTTAGTAGTTGTTTATTTCAAGTCAGGTAGCTCTGAGACCACCAATATGTGAGTGCACTTCAGTTGACAAAAAATCCTTTCTGCATTTAACATATACTGTAGTATAGTATTTCTTATCTGGGAACATTGACCAGAAGATTTGGAACATGGGGCATAGAAGTTTGTTCGTCCAATAATGCAACTTTCCCTGTGCACCTATATTACCATCGATTGAGTAGCAAGTGGCAGTTTTTCAAGTCTTGAGGCGTAACCTAACAATTTAATTTAGTCTTCAATATTCACTCACGCATGCATGCATGCACAACCGGCCTTTCTCATGCAAAGCCCACTAGACACTATATTAAAGGGATATTTTCTCACCCTCATGTCATTCTAAACCTGTATGACTTTCTTCTGCAGAACACAAAAGAATATATTTTGAAGAACGTTGAAGCCTATTGACTTCCATTTCTATAGACAAAACACTATGACTTTTATCAAAATATCTCCTTTTGTGTTCCACAGAAAAAAGAGAGCAAGATATACATGAGGGTGAATAAATGACGAAAGGAATTACATTTTTGGGTATCTCTTTAATATTGAGTAAAAACAACCTTTTTAAGAATGTAAATTATTTAATCATGTACATAATTTGCAACTGTAGTTGTTTTTGGTGTCACTAAACATTTCTAAACAGACAGGTGTGTCTAAACTCAGCTATAATTTACAGCAGTCTGTTAGTGAATAGAACACAAGGCTGATAAATAAAACATAATCTCTGACCTTAATGGGCTTCCATAATTGCATCCTTTCTGACTGCTGTCCTCACCTAAACAGCATTTTATTATAATTTGCCAATTGTCCAGCCACTATTAGCCAGTTGCACTCAATGTAGCAATAAGTATTCTTTAAAAAGGATCACAGGTACAACCATTTAGGTCACATTTAAAGTGATAGTTCACCCAAAAATGAAAATTCTGTCATCATTTACTCACCCTCTACGTTTAACGCGTCGTGACTAAACAAAGGGCGCCAGTGTGAGTGTGCACACCGACGCGGAAAACGCCAGGCGTAAAGGCTTTTTTTTAAATGCCTCAGGCTCGTTTTCTTGGTTTGACGCACTGTATTAAAAACTGGCCTTCCAATGAGATTGCCGCTTTTGTCCACGTGCCTGGAGCTGCTGAAGTTACAGTAAAACATGACTTGGTGGCGCTCAAGCACAAAACGGTCTTGCCGAGCACACATTGACAAAGAGGAACCAAGATGAATTCTTCTTCTGTGTGACAAGCGAGTGTCAGAATGCATAAATTTGCGCAGCTCCACATTGTGTACTGGGGTGTTTCTGTTTTTCATTAAGTGAATTTGCACGTTCACTCGGCTCATCGCCAGTGAAAATCCTTTGGGTATGAACGCCGAAAAACGTCTCGAAAAACGCTGGCAATAAGCGCGTGTGATTAACGTCCCGGTCTGTACGTACCTTCAGATCGTTCTAAACCTGTATTAATTTCTTTGTTCTGCTAAACAAAGGAATATATTTGGAAGAATGTCAGGAACTGAGCAGAGGTGAAAATAAATAACATGGGATATCTTCCTTTGTGTTTAGCAGAACAAAGAAATTAATACAGATTTGGAACAATTTGAGGGTGAGTAAATGATGACAGAATTTTCCTGATTGGGTGGAGGATCCCTTAAAGATCCGAGATTTTGTTAATACTGTATAGGACTGTATAACACATCTGATTAAGGGATCCCTGTGACTGGAATCCAAATGATTGCTCAATTAAACTCAAATCGGTCTTATTATTAATAAACGCGTTGAAGGAAATCCAAAAGAAAAAGCAATGCTAAATATTTTTTTTACGTCATATGCTGTTATAAGATGACTGCTCAGCACGTCATGGAGACATGCATTAGCTTTTCTCCTGACGTTTTAACTGTAACACTCAAGCTATCTAGCAGGGCTTTTAAACCCTCAGGGTGACTTTAATGAAGAACAGCTACAAAAGCATCTCTGTATAAATGGTAAAGAAAGGTCTTCATCTTCCTTTGTGTCTTTCTTTTACTATTTCATTTTAGTAGAGGGTTCTCCTCACTTTAACTGTCTTAAAAGATGACATACAGAAACAAGTGGAGTTTTCTTGCTCTCTTGGTTGTTTTGTGTTCTTTAATGCGGTGTTGCATTGGTAAGTGTATGTTGCAACATTGTGTTTATGAGGACGCAGGTTTGTGTTCCACCTGCAACATATTTATTTCTGTCATTCTGTGATGTGCTGACTCAGATTTCACAATATTTCTCAGATCACTGCATACGCATTTGAAAGGACCAGTGGATTTTAATTTCCAATTAGTAATTAATATACTTTTATTGAAAGTCATATACCTTGCATAACTTCAAATGTATGCAAAGCCATGCTTTTTAAATGTAACATTTGTCATTTCTGCACCACTAGTGACATCAACATGACCTCCGTCTAAAAAACTAAACAGCCAATAGACATGCAATAGCAATTTTCAGAAATGTCAACATACCATCCTTCCAAGAGCACCAACACACAATCCTCTGATAACAACATTGTGACAAAGTAAACACACCTGTCTGCCTATTTACTTACATTTACATTTAGTCATTTAGCAGACCCTTTTATCCAAAGCGACTTACAGATGAGGGAAACAATGGAAGCAATTGGAACAACATAAGGACAACAAAAAGCATAAGTGCAAAAAGAAAATTGGTCTCATATAGCCTATCACAGTATACAGAGCTAAGGTTTTTTTTGAAAGAGTAGGAAAGAGATAGAAGTCAGAGCTGATCAGTCAGGTGTTGACGGAAGAGATGTGTTTTCAGACGGTTTTTAAAGATGGCTACAGAATCTGCTGAACTTGTAGCAGCGGGCAGATCATTCCATAAATGTGGAACCGATTCCGAGAAGATACGTGAGAGAGATCTTTTAGCTTTTTGGGATGGCACCACAAGACGTCGTTCGTTTGCAGAGCGTAGGGATCTGGTGGGTATATACGTCTGCATTAGCGAGTGAAGGTAAGGGGGTGCCAAATAAGTGGTGGTCTTGTAGGCCAGGAGCAGAGTCTTGAATTTGATTCGGGCGACTATAGGGAGCCAATGTAACTTAGTGAAGAGAGGAGTGACGTGTGCTCTCTTTGGTTCATTGAAGACCACTCTTGCCGCCGCATTCTGGATCATTTGTAGAGGTTTGGTTGTGCAAGCTGGAAGTCCAGTCAGTAGCGAATTGCAGTAGTCCAGTCCGGACAGAACAAGAGCCTGGACTAGGACTTGTGTAGCATGCTGGGATAGGAAAGGTCTAATTTTCTACAGATGAATCTACAGGACCGGGTGGTGCTGGCAACATGATCAGTGAAGTTAAGCTGATCGTCGATCACCACTCCCAGGTTTCTTGCCGTTCTGGAAGATGTAATGGTTGATGAGCCCAGTTGAATGGAGAAGTTGTGATGACTCTTTGTGTCGGCCGGGATTACAAGCAGTTCTGTTTTAGCAAGGTTCAGCTGCAGGTGATGGTCGTTCATCCAGAGCAAGATGTCGGCTAGGCATGCTGAAATGCGTGCAGAAACAGTCGGATCGTCAGGCTGAAATGACAGGTGGAGTTGTGTATCATCCGCATAGCAGTGATAGGAAAAGCCATGTTTCCGAATGACAGAGCCTAGGGATGTCATGTATACAGAAAATAGCTACGGACCAAGCACTGAGCCCTGAGGCACCCCTGTGTCGAGATGTTGGGACTCAGAGACCTCTCCTCTCCAGGATACTCTAAATGTCCTACCTGTGAGGTAAGACCTGAACCATTGTAGCACCACTCCAGAGACACCCATAGCCTTGAGGGTCAACAGGAGTATGTGGTGGTTAACAGTGTCAAAGGCAGCAGAGTAGGATAAGTACAGATGTGTTAGAGGCGGCTCTTGCCAGTCTCAGGGCTTCAATGACTGAGAGCAGCGCAGTCTCAGTGGAATGACCGCTCTTGAAACCAGACTGTTTGCTGTCCAGGAGGTTGTTCTGGGTGAGAAAGGATGAGAGCTGGTTACATACTACCCGTTCAAGAGTCATACTTCACAAATGAACAGAAAGTAAAATGGCATCATTGAAGTGTATTCAAAGTGATTGAGTTTGAAAAAATGATGGGGAAACAAAAATAGGGGTGTTAATAAACTGGAGTGTTTTTCCAGTCAAAACATCATAAAAAATGTTCAGAAGTGAATAGGCTACTGTATGCTATGATTTCAAGATGTTAGTGCACATGTTTGTGTGTAATCCTATGTTGTTTTGGTTTTCTACCAAAAAGTTTAGTGTTATTAATTTAGGCCTAAACAAATCTGAGCTCCATTAAATGTGCTTTTTAGCACTAGTAAGCCATTTGTTTTTATAAACTGTGTAAATGATTATGCTGATGGATGTTCTTTATTAAATAAGTACCTTTGTGTGTTTAAGACAGAACATATTATTTACTTAATATGTGTGTAAATTAGCTGATAGTTAAAACACACTGTAGTGTAACCAGAAAATCCTTCCCACTGATGTTTTAATACAATTATAATATAATTATCCAATAATATTTTCAGTAAATATAGACTATTTTGCGTGATTTGAAGCTGTAAGAGAGAAAGGCAAGCACATTTTAGAATGAATTTAAGGCTATCACATCCTGATTTTATCTAGTGCTGCTAATCATGTTTAATGGCCAGCAATACCTAAATATAATCAGACCACTTTAAAGTGTCAAAGAGGATATGGGGCGAAATATGACATAAAGGCTTTAAAGATAGGGCTGATATTATTAATAATCCCATTTTTATAATATTGATAGCAATAGCAGGCAACGTTTATAAGAATTGGTTTAATATGAGTTAGAGTGTTTATGTGTTTTTGTGAGCATCATGATTTATCTCTCTAGTGCTTTTAGGGGCTTGCCAGAGGTCTGTTAAGTCACACTGTTTTCACAACTTGACTGTCAAGTCCCAGCACACACTTTGTATTCCCCACATAGAGTGGTTCTCAATGTCACCAGATGGAAAAGCAAGACAAACATCACAAAACATTTTACTTTGTTTTATCTGTCTGATGGTGGAATCTAACTGCATATATATAAACTACTTAATTGTTTGAGATGTGTTCAAACATCAGGGCTGTTTGTTTTTGGTTGTAGTGTAGTCAAACACAGCAAATTAACACTGGGTTTAATCAAAGCATCATTTAATCAAAGTAATATTTTAGTGTTCTGCTTTCTTGTGGTATTGTTATTTCAATATATTTGTTTTTTAATCTAATATTTAAAAATGTCATTTAAATTTCAGACCATACTCTAGATTTCTAACTTATCTGGCAAATTTATATGAATTGAAAACTGTAAAACAACAAGAATGGTTACAAGATTTCAGATAATGACGCATGTGCCTAGCCCAAAGTTAACTTCTGGTCTGTGTTTGGTTATCGGTCTGGCTAGTGGCTACTAATATATTAATTCATTTTATGTTTAATTTATAGTAAGATGAATTTATATTCATATTTTGTTGTTTAGTGGTTGTATTAAATTAAATTAAAACTGCTCAACAGTTATTCAGTTATTGATAGGCCTACTATTGATCTACCAGAAGTTACGTTAGGGCCACATAACGTTTGTTTATGTTGTTGCCGTTGAAACCGTCTATACATCTAATATAAAAAACTGTAAAAGCGCTCAATGGGGCAGGCACATTGTTACAAGACATTACCAGTTGAAGGACTTACCCTTCAATTTTGCCTTGTGGCTATGAGTCACATTCAGAACATCTCTGAATTTTTTTTAAACAATGGCCAATGTTAGGGGCATTGCCTGCAGTGTAATGTTCAGCATGGTCTCCATAAAGTTACATTGTGTGTGACTAAAGATAACAGGACACACTGATTCTCACCTTAACTTAATCTCACACTGATGGCTAATTGATTCTCCTCACGATGTTTGTGCTCTTACAGCCTGGATAAAAATGCTGTGCACACAAGCATTCACACACACATACACAGTCTGTTTGTCTTTATTATCATTAACATCATCTACCTTTTTTATCTGACCCCTGCGGTGACCAGCAAGACACAGCAAACAAGTGCTTGGAAATTAAAACATATCATTTTACCATTAAAACAAATTTTTGCAAGCACATACTGTTTATCTGCTTAACCAAAGTTCTACTGTGGTTAGAAATAGCAATGTGTGTTGATCGTGTGACCTAGCTGTGGGTTTTTAATAAAGCTAGTCATCCAGAAATGCGCCACTGGAATTGAATAAATGGGATTTTGGATTTTCCGCTTTCTGATGCGCCCTCACACATAGAAAGAGAGAAACAGCTTTGGGAAGAACTTGTTTGTAGTCATGAGGTGGCCTTTGCTACTCTAGGGGCGAGATAGCCGCCCAACACCATAAAGGACACTGGGAAGCGCTACTGCCACCTTGGTTGCCCGTAGAGCGAGGTCAGTGGCGTTGTGCAGTTCCTGCATAACCGCTGAGTCGTGCTTTCCCTCGTCCAGTTTCTTCAATGCCTTAGCCTGGAGGACCTGCAGGATGGCCATGGCATGAAGCGCGGAGGCAGCTTGACCCGCGGCAGTGTAAGCTTTCGACACCAGTGATGACGAAAACTTACATGCTTTCGAAGGGAGCCTTGGTCGGTCACTCCAGGTGGCGGCCGTCTGCGGGCACAGGTGTAGCGCGACGGCACGCTCAACCTGGGGTACATCGACATAGCCCTTAGCTGCTCCGCCGTCGAGGGAAGGCAGGGCGACCGAGCTCGTCTGACGTGTACGTGGCAAAAAGGGGGCGTGCCAGGTCATCGTTAGCTCTTCATGCACCTCCAGGAAAAAAGGTATCCAGGTACCAAGAATCCAGCCGCGAGCGCTGCAGGGAAGGCAGTGCGGTGCACTGCAACCTGAGGTTCGCGGCGGCTCAGGAAAGCATGCCTGTCATCTCCATATCAGACTCCTCCTGGGCTCGACCGGCCGTAGCCGGGAGGTCCAGGGAATCCTCAGCGATTAATGTCAGGAATGGGCACGCCATCTTCCTTTTTATACCCGTATGTACGGGGCGGAGACTGGCATGCCACGCCATTCGCCAACTTCATTGGCCTTTAAAAAGTACAATCGGAGATGATAGGTTCTCAAGATCAAACCCCATTCTGTCGGTCTCTCAACATTGTGTCGAACCTTATGCATACACATTTTATATTTCCAAGCAAAGCATTCTAGTTGGTTAACCCAGAGGTGTTGGCATTGACTGGCATGGCAGCTTGGTCACAGGTTAGAATACCATTTGGAGTGGGTCGAGCAGTAGTGGATTGAGCAGAGAGGTTACATACCAGAAAAGAGCTGTGTTCAGTTGTGCGTTACTGTAGACTTATGTAACACCCGCTCCCTTAGAGCACCGACCACCAGCTAACTAGCATAAAAGGTGGAGAGTGTTGAGGGTAAATTAGACCAGTGTTCAAGGTTCTTATGGAACCAGTTGTGAGAGAGGAATGAACAGACAGACAAGTTGATTATGAACTATACTAGGCATATTTATGTGGAAAAATTAATGAACCGATCAACTTACTTTCTATTTCAGGACAATGGATGGAACAGAAATACAGTAAAATACATACAATAATCACAGATAAACATGGAAAATAAAATAAATTGGTTCAACTGGATTCTGTACAGTCTCTTCGTTTCTTAAATTAATTTCTTGGTTTGTAATCTCGTTTTACCCTTCTTTGACACCTAAAGCTAAATTTAATGCATCCGATTCGATTTTAGATTATTTTTCTAGGTTTCCATTTAATCTAGTATCCCCTAGCTCTATGTTGTTACTCAATTTAGCACCAATAGCCAACTAATCAATCCTATTTTTCATTCTATTTAGCAACTAGGTTAGTTTAGTTCGCCTCTTCACGTTCTTTATGATTATGACAATTAACGTTAAGTATCTAAGTCAATGGCGTCACTCACATCATTAAACCCCAAAGGAAACTTACATTTCGAATACAATCACAGAATTGAGCAAATTGTCAATTGCAATACAACATTACAAACCAACAAGCATACAAACAAGGATGATTTAAACCCAATCAGTTCACATAGTGTATCCATTTCGATAAACTAGTCTATGAAATTGCAAGAACCGATCTCCATTTTGAAGTAAACAACCATCTGTGTCCCATGAAATGCATGCGTTCATGAATTGCAACAGTTCAGGCCTACCGTCATTCAAGGCACAGCAATGTGTAACAACGCGACTGTTAAGGAAACCTCCAAGTAAGTTCGCTCTGTTTTCCAGCTTGGTTGAATCCCACAGTCCGAGGGAGAATTAAGCAAAGGATCCTTAGAAATCTTTCGACGGTCTCAATGGTGTTCGAGGCTCGTTGAGTGGCTCGCCATCTTAATCCATGCGGTGATGAGCTGCGGTGGACGCCATTGCCGTATTCACGAGAGGAATGTTCTCAATCCCGGTTTTTAGACAAAACAAAACACTTAGTTAAAAAAAACACCTCGTTAAACTTTCCGTTCAGGTAGGGTAACAAATTCACTTATGTTTCTTAGAATCTCTCCGCCGATTTCCTCCATGCTCACATGTGCTTCTCGTGCTTCCCCCTTGACCTCATGTAATCACGTTGTTCACGTTGAGGCCACCTGATTGGTGAACAGTGCGCTTCTCACGTTGTTCTTAAAGGCTACATATTTCACATGCATTCACAGAAACCCACTGAAAAATGAACAATAATACATTGTTATGGAGGACTAAACCTGCAAAAAATATAAATAAACAAATGTATAAATAAATAAATATATAAACGAATAAATGTAATAATATGAAAATAAATAAAGGAATGAATGGTTTGATAAAACAAAATAATTCGTTTTAGCTATTATTGATCTTAGCTTTAACTTTTCGTTTCATTTTTTAAATTGATTTTTTATTTTTTGTGTCCATTTTTTAATTATTTTTAATTATTATTTTTTATTTTTAGATTATTTTATTTATTATTTCCTTTTATTTTTACATTTATTTATTTATTTATAAATTTATTTATTTATTATCGCATGTATTTATTTCCACTTTTATTTATTTATTCTTGAATTTATTCTTACTTTTCTGTGTCTTGTATGATAATTAGATGGGTTGGTCTTGCCTACTATTGGTTCAGCGTAGATTGAAGCGTTTGATCGATTACTCTTGACTTGTTTTGGACTAACGTCACGTCACTCACTGATCGTTTGCTTCGTATATAACGTTAAGTAACTATGGCGGGCGCACAATTAGCTAGAGAGTTACAGCATTTAGCCAATGAAGTCGATAACCATGCATCAAATGACTATGTGTCATTCAGATTAGATGCACTTCTTGATGATTTATTACAGATTGACGGCGAGATAAATGACAAAGTTCTTCCTCAGTTGTTAGCCTCTTTGCAGCACATTCAAAGTCTGTGCGAGTCAGAGGGTGCTATGGTGGTGTTACAGTTCAACTGGTGAAAATCATAAAGCACAAAATGTAATAAGGTTTAACTACACAGATGAGCTTGTAAACCGAAGTCGCAAGCTAACGCTTTGTCAAAGTGATAGTTATAAGCAGCCTTTCGGTTAGAAAAAGCGTAAAGATTTAATGTAACATGATGTAACAATGTAAATGAATTGAGACATAGTGAATTTAAGTCACAAGTTAACACGGTAGTAATGAGCATCGTTCTTTCACTACAGGGGCCATCAAATGGAAACCATTCCTTCTAAAAAGACGTGGTTACTAAACGGTACTCGTAAACTACATTTCATAAGAGATAAATAACACAGAGGTTACAAGTTAAGATCTGCAGCAGCTAGCCTCTTGAAATAGCTTAGTGTGATTGTTACCGTAGTGACACGCTGCCTCGCTTTATTTCATGGGTACGAATCCCGTGTCAAATCGCTTTATTTATTTTTTCACCTCGCTTCAGCCGTTACGGGCGATCATACCAATAATTTGCAATCTTAACAAGAATGTCAAAATCATGTAACAAGAAAGTCTGTGTTTATTAGACATCTTAATATCAAGTCGTCTTGTGCTTTCAGAATCGACGAATCTGCTGAGGTCGTTCATGCACCTCTTTGGCAGAGGACCTGTAACCGGAACTTGGTCACCACCTTAGCACCCCCTGACTCGCACAGATTTTGAAGAACTTTGTCATTTATCTCGCCGTCAATCTGTAATAAATCATCAATAAGCGCACCTAATCTAAATGACACACAGTCATTTGATGCATGGTTATCGACTTCATTGGCTAAATGCTGTAACTCTCTAGCTAATTGTGCGCACGCCATAAACGTTATACACGAAGCAAACGATCAGTGAGTGACGTGACGTTAGTCCAAAACAAGTCAAGAGTAATCGATCAAACGCTTCAATCTACGCTGAACCAATAGTAGGCAAGACCAACCCATCTAATTATCATACAAGACACAGAAAAGTAAGAATAAATTCAAGAATAAATAAATAAAAGTGGAAATAAATACATGCGATAATAAATAAATATAAAAATAAATAAACGTATAAATGAATAAATGTAAAAAATAAAAGGAAATGATAAATAAAATAATCTAAAAATAAAATAATAATAAAAAATAATAAAAATGGACACAAAAAATAATAAATCAATTTAAAAAATGAAAAAAAAGTTAAAGCTAAGATCAATAATAGCTAAAACGAATTATTTTGTTTTATCAAACCATTCATTCCTTTATTTATTTTCATATTATTACATTTATTCGTTTATATATTTATTTATTTATACATTTATTTATTTATAATTTTTGCAGGTTTAGCCCTCCATACATTGTTCCATCCATAACAAAAATTTAAATGAAACATACTTGAATTTACATATTCAACCTTTTTATGTAATAATAAAGAACTTTGTTTTAATGTAACTTCCCTATTAGTAACACTCTACAGTTTATCATTTAATTATTATTTACAGTAGTTCACTAGGGTTACACTTACACCATGAACGATGTCACTGAGCTGTGCAAAGAACGAGGAAAAACAGCAATCCAAAAAAAAAGATACAGCAAAGATTGAAATATGCAAAAATTAATTTTCGAGGAAAGAGAGATGCAGGCAAAAAATATGTGTGTTTGTAGTGGTTCGCCTGAACGCTGTTTTCAACCTCCTACGTCCCTCAATGAATCCATCAGCAAAGTCATTACCAATCATTACCATTTTAATTAAATATCTAAAGGCCCACATCTCATAATTACTTTTCAGCTTCAGAACTGTATTTGAGCATGAGTAGCTGAGATGCATGTAGACATGGCTAATTGAAGTAATTATGCATAAAGAAAAAGACTGAACATGGTCGTGTAGTGAGCAGAGGGACACTAAAGTTCTGCCTATACTGTGTAGATTTCATGCAAATACTTTTTAGATGTTATCACTACCTGGATTTTTTTCCAGGAGTAAATTTAGTGGTAAAATGTGGTTCACTGGTTTTAAAATAACAACAAAATTTGAAAACAGAAGAGGGGTGAAACCTGTATTCTATGTTTAAAAACAACACAATCCGTGTTATTGGGTATAAGCATAAGAAAAATGTGAAAAAGTATAAAAATATAAAAAAGCTTTTTAAAAAAGTGTGTTGATGAAAATGTGTAAACAAACACAATCTCACGGCAAAAACGTAACTATTTTACAGTGTGGCTAATTTTGGCTAATTCGTTTGAATTCGTACGATCTCATTTGTACGTTTTAGTGCAATTTGCTTTCACAACATTGGGGTTATGGGCAGGGTTAGGGGTGGGGCTTCAGTATTGCTTATTACATGAGATCAGGTTGACTGAACACATCTCTGTTATTTCTGTGACAACACATTTTGTGTTACTTATAACTCAACTTGTGTTGTCCCTTTTATTTATTTAGCACAATATCAATGACGAGGGTTGGGAATCAAAAAGAATAGGATACTTTGAAATTATAACTTGTGTGTAACGTGTGCATTGCATTACATGCATACGTGTCCGAATCGCTAATGCCTTTGCGTTGCGTGCATTCGCATTTATTATACGTCCGCCAGTTGGACCCTGGACGCGGCCGTAGGCCGTCGGTAGGGCGGCCGTTCTGGACTTTGACAGAATGTCCTACTGGTCAGTCCGCCTCTGGTTGCTACAGGTATGTAGCAATATACACAAAACAGTGCTCATAAATATATAGCCTATTTTTTTGCAAACCAGTCAATAAGGAGTCTAAATGGCCATACAAGTTGTCAGGGGCGTAGCCAGAACTTTTTTTTAGAGGTGGCCAGGTAAGACCCAGTGATTTTATTAGGGTGACCAAAAAATCCTAATTTTAGAGTAGTAGTAATTCTACTGTAACTTACACCAATTCTTCATTACACATAGTTTGCTGGTCAAAAACATACACAAAGAACGTAAAGTAAACAATTTATTTGCAATGCTTTCATGTGCTAACATTATTTTAAAATAATTTGCTAGCTATCATTTGCAGTAAGTTAGCATTTTTTATAGAAAATAAACATTGCAGTACCCCAACTTAAACTTTTGCAAAAATATAATTAATGAATGAAATCCAGTTAAACAAGACTGATTTTACTGACCTGGAGCCGGCTGCACCACCTGTGCATAAGTTACAACTTAGCCTACTGTAGTTTTGACTTAAACGGGCATTAAGTTACAACGTATGCACTACAAAATATTTTTGAGTTGCACCATTCAACTTAGTTGAAGCGTAATGTTACGTATAAACTAAATATTTACGGAAACTTCCTAAAGGAATAAGCTCTTGTTTCACTCGACATTCTTCAATGATTTACACACATGATAATGCTGACATTTACAGTCACTTACCTTTTAAAATAGAGAACATTATGTGATGACATTTAATTTTTGACTGCTCTAACAAGAACCGTCCTAGCGCGCCTCCGTGTGTGTATATCTGCCTGTGTTGTGCACGTCAAAATGAAATAATCTTATTTTTATTTAATTGGTGGTTGGCAGTAAAATGAAATCACCCATATTGCATGTCATTTATTATTGCATTAAGTAGGCTGTATTGTTTTAAACAGCATTTGTTTATTAATCTACTTTTAAATATGTTATTCATGAAAGGTAGTATTCTATATACCGTTTTTACCGTTATTATGTGAGGTAAAATAAGTTTAAATCAAGAATGTTTTGAAATTCACAACATTTCAACAACTTTTTCTCACGAATTTAAAGGCTGCTATTGGACTGTTGAAGGTAAACGTCATATTATGCGACTGCGCATTACTTTACGGAGAGCTTACGAACTAGCTACGTTCTGCCTTAAGACCAAATGGTGCAACCGAATAACATACAGATTTAGTTACAAACTAGCTAGTAGTAGTTACTAAGCCTCTAGTGTGGACTTTACGTTCATGTTTAAGAAAGAACTTACGAATGGCTGGTGCAACCCTACCCTGATCCTTCTGCTCGCGATGAACTTCCATGGTACACAGACAGTACACTGTCACGAAGCGAAGAGGTTAGCAGCTGTTCAGCTAATAGCGCTCAGACTGTTTGCGTCAGTGTGTCAGCGTATGACATCATATTAACGCGAGAGTAATGTTCTCGCGTTACTTTCAGTGCATTCGCTAAATGATCTGCGCAGCACTCTGTAAACTCCGACACGCATCTCAAAACTGCTTCGCACAACAGAGGTGGCCAGATAGGTGGCCATCCATCATTCAGGGGTAGCCGTGGCCACCCATGGCCACCATGTAGCTACGCCCCTGCAAGTTGTATATAACTGTGGAATCGAAACTGGGAATCGATAACAATCGGAATTGAAAAACGGAATTGGAATTAGAATCACTAAAATTCAAACGATACCCAAACCTAAAAATGACACATAGTGTGTTAAATAGCCTAACACAAACAATGGGCCTCTTTCATGACACATTCGTAAATATTTGAGTAAATTCCGAGTACTTTGCGCGTTAAACAAACCTTCCCGAAAACTTTCCTCCGGATTCACAAATACTCAGATTTCGTAGTAAAATGTATGTATGTTAATGAATTCCTGAATGCATGCTCATTCACAATTAGCATAAAATCCCCACCTATGAATTTCAGATACGCAAATTACGTATCTAGGAATGTCGGAATCCTCTGGACTTGTTACTAGCAGAGGCGGATTAACCATATTGGCAATTGGGCGAGTGCCCAGGGGCACCAAGACTTTAGGGGCACCAAATAAACCCGCAATACAAAATATTTTTTTATAAATGTACATAAGCACTTGATTTGACTTAAGTCACGCATCTGCGCTAAATAGTCGTGGCACCGTGTGCGGGAATACCCCCACTTTCAGATAAAAATGGTTCTGTCCTCCGCACTTTTTCGACACACCTCTGCCAACATTCCCGCCCATGGCCCTGTCCCAAATGGCGCACTCCGGTCTTGTGGACCTCCTCTGAGTCCACACTTGGTGACGTCAGGAAGTGCAGACCTATAGGGCACTAGGCACGAGTCCACAAGTGTACATGGGAGTGCATTTTGGGACAGACTTAAGGTCATCACACCAGAAAGTGCAAGCGGTGCTTTCTAATCACTCTCGCGGTACTTTGTTGTCATTCGGTGATCAGTCTGCGCAGCGCCGCGTGAAGTCGACCGCTTGTTGTCCCATTGTTGTTATTTGGGAAGGAGCTGCCGGTTTTTATTGGTCTGTAGTTCATATGTTGATATACCACCCGAGCATTATACATAGATACTTATGTTTGTAATGCATTCATTTGTCATGACGTAAATGCAATTTATGTATATGTATTTATTTGTATACACTATTCTTCTGTATACACTTCTTAATATGCATATATGTTGTTATTTAATATTTCTCTATAATAAAGTAAAAGCTGTGTTGTTTAGCTTTACAGAGCCCAGAGACAACTAGATATAGATCTACAACAAAACATGGCTTATTACCTTAAGTAAGAAAAAGCACAGCATTTAAAGTTTTTATTCTTGAATAGCTGGCATAATAGAAAATAAATAAGCAATAATATGAATAAGTAACTAATTAATAAATTAATTTTGAATTTTATCAAAACATACATTTAAAAATGTATCCGTCATGTTTACTTTAATGTCTGACATCCACGACACTCCTCCCATCCGGTCTGTGATTGGGCGTTCGCAAGGATTCCTGGGTAGGGGACTTCAGCAGAGTCTCCTTCAATGCGGGCTTCGCCGAAGACCGCATCGAGGGCACAAAGGAGGCGCTCGCGAGCAGACTTCTGAGCGCTAAAAAGACAAATGGGACACCTACGGACTCGTAGACTTGGCGAGAACGCGCAATTTAAGTCCACGAGACCGCAAGTGCGCCATTTGGGAAAGGGCCCATGTTATCTGGTTAGTTACATGAGGCTTGTTCGACTTGATGCGGCGCAGCAAGATCCGACAGGCGGATGACATCACAGTACCGCGAGATCGATTCGAAACCAAACTTTTTATAGTTTTTCGAATAGCTCTCGCGGTACTTAGATGTCATCCGCCTGTCGGATCTTGCGGCGCCGCATCAAGTCGAACAAGCCTATAGATTTGAGTGAATTAACATTCAGCCAATCACAAGTGAGTGTTATGAGGCGAGTCGTCTTTCGTGTACACTTTAATCTTCAAACATATGGAAGCGGGAGCGATGCAGAGCGCATTCTTGTAGCGGCGACTAAAAATGCGGGGATTAGCACTGATTAATAAAGGTATATATACATGGCATGCGTCAGAAATAAGATGTTATAGTGCCGATAATGTATGCTAATAGTACGTGGAGGTAAGGCCACTATTTAAGGTCCAGACCTTGGTTTTAAAGTGAAAGTGAAGAACGGTGTCATCACTATAGCAATCAATTCATTTGTGTCCTTTTTAGTGGAGTACACTTTTATCTTAGTACTTATGTGATCGTTTAGTAAGAAGAATATACACATACTGTGCTTAAATAGAGAGTTTGAATAGCTGTATAGCAGTTAAAATAGTAACAATAACGTTTCATGTTATTTTAATGAATAACCTTGCTATACATTGTAATCTGGTGAATGCCACTTTGGTGAATTAAAGTCCCAATGTCCTGAAAATCTGTACATTGTTCCATTGTCCCCCTAATGTGAATACATACATGCAAACTATAGTGTGTGTGTGTGTGTGTGTCCCTGTACCCCCACTTTGTGGCACGCACAAAATTTACACTTGTTATAAAAATGTTAGTGATTTTTTTTCACTACATCAAAACCTGAAATGTAACATTACAACAGAAAGCAGTTCCCCTTAACTACAGTAGGCCTAATTGTTTAAAATACTTGATGGAAAAGAGTTGTTTTTTGTGTTCTATTCTACAAACGTGTCATGTTAATGTGTAATTCTTGTAAAATAGTAGTATATTGTAAATTGCTGAGTTTCATTCTTATAAAATCTTTTAATATATAAATCTTTTAATGAGTGGATTCTTGCGTGTGGGTAGGTGGGTTGATGGGGGGCACCTCTTGGGCTGTTGCCCAGGGGCACCATGAGGTCTTAATACCCCTCTGTTTACTAGTATCTTATTTTGAAGAAAACTACTTAATTTGAAAATGTAGTAACAATTAATATTAACTTCTCCATTGTTGTGTATGATGGTTGGTCAATGTAGTGTTTGTCCCGCCTCTTCTCCACTGTGATTGGACTGCTGTGTAAAAAAGAACAGTGACAAGCTCTGCCTTTCACCCAAAGTTAAAAAGTAAAAATGATAAAAGACAGGGCAAAAGATCTCGTGAAATATTATTATGATACATAGTGCATCAAAATGCAGTGTCATCAGTTTGTCTAAAAGAATACAGAACATTACGTGCGGTTTTACGCACTATTTACACATGGTATGGAGCAGGTATACATTTCTTTCGTACCAACTAACATTTAGAAAATATGATCATTTTCATTAATCCGAAAATTTACGTCAAAGCGACTTTACGTGTTTCATGAATGAGGCCCAATGTGTTAATAATTATCTAATTATTATATAAATCTTTTTTGAAACTGTATTTCTGGCCTAAAATGTCTCTTGGTCCACAATGATGCAGGTTCTAGTCAGCATCAAGTCATAATTCTGATTCTATTTTTGTTCAGTGTTTCCGTTAATGTACACTGCTTTATAAACAGGTGCAAAAACCTATTAAACAGGTAACTGACATTCAGTGTGCTTAAGGGGGAAAGGATTTTCAAGTAACAAGAGATTTTAGAAACAGGATTGTGATTCTTAAATAAATACATTATGTCTCCTCTGGGGCATATTAAAAAGATTGCATAAACATGTTTTTATCGCATATATGCAGCCTCCGATGTGACGTCTATGCTGCCTGTGGTAGAAATAGCACAAATAATCAACCCAATCCACTTAATAAATAGAAATTAGGGAATACAAATAAATACGTCTTCCACGATTTAAAACCTATGTTCAGCAGCAAAAATATAATTAACACTGTCTAGAGAAGAAGCTGAAAGGCAGTAAAACAAATTAAACTCAAAATAAAGAATGAGAAAACAAAGAGAGAGAAAATCAATATTACCTTCCTCACCAGAAAAGGTTCTGGTCATGATCCAATTTGTTCAGATTGTTGAGCGCTGAGCTTGACCAGCTGACGTTTGTATGTTTTCATCCCCGTTCACGAACAACAGCTGTTTTAAGGCTGAATCTGGTATCGATTAGTTTGCTCTGTAAACAGACATGAGGATAGAGAGTTTTACAAGTGAATAGTTTTGTGCATGAGATGATAATATAGGAGACATAATGGATCTCTCCTGTCTTTTATTAGATATGGTTTTATTTGTTATTTAGATTTGTGTGTGTGGTTTATCCATTATTGTGTCCCCCCCACAAGGATCCACTGAAAAAAACCACCCTTAAAGCAACAACGAGACGTTTTTCGACCTTAAATTAATCTCTCTAAAATTATTTTAGTGGTAGGACAACTCTTAACTGGAACTGAAATGAAATCACATTTGTAACTTTGGTACGCGGGTAGGTTCACAAGCCCTGCCCATCACCTGCTTTACGGCATACGTCACGTTTTACTCATAGCCTGGGTGAAGTTAGCCAACATCTAACAATAAGATGAAACGATGTAGTTCAATGCAAGTCTCCAAACCATCACCATGGCAGAGCCAGAAAGAAAAACAAAGAGGAAAAGAGAGAGAGTGATCGGACACGAGTCGTATGCTGTAATATGACCAGTCGTTTATGCTTTCATCACCCGGGTGTTGTGAGCGCGCGAGTGCAGGTGAGACCTGAACAGCACATGTTGCTGTTTAAACTAAACTCATTCAAGCCTTGCCAATTTAAACATTTAAGTGCAAGATGTGTCACAAATTGATGAGGTGCAAGGACAGAGGACCCAAACGCAGACAGCGGTTAAGGGGTTAACAAGACATTTTAATAATAAAACAAAACAAAAACCCAAGAGGGGGTAACTTAATAAAACTAGGGAAGATCACGACATGACAAGACAGGACTAAGACTAACTACACTGAAACCAGACTGGAGATAACATAAACAAGGACTACAATTAACTAAACTAGACTTGACAGGGAACAAGAACTCACCAGACAAATAACACGAATGACAATGAACCAGCACAAGACAGAGGACACAGGGGCATTAAATAATGGGACAGGACAGAGTGTAGAGACAGGACTGGAGAGAGAGTGTGTGGAAGGCCAACAGGGCCAAAACTCTCCCTCCACATGAAACATGGGGTTCTGCCATGATCCCGCCACTAGACCAACAGAAACATGACAAAAAGCGGCAGAATCATGACAAGATGATGCACAAGAAAACTCGCTTTCGCGCTGTGAGAAGATCCGAAGCACGCATAAGGAAAGTCTCAGACATGGCGCAAATATTGAGTTGTCTTTGAAGTGCTTAAAAAGACAAATTCACACACAAAGTAGGTCAACATGCCCCTCTTGTAGAGTATCTTAACAAACATAGTAGGTTATGTCTTAAGTGAACAGACGTAATAGAAGAAAAACAACGCATCTGTTGCATTCCTCTTAAAGCGACAGCAGCATATTCCTGCTGTCTGTTAAAAGTCAAGGAAATCACTCACTGCTTGTGACTCAAGCCTTTTGTAACTTCAATTATGATTCATCTTTATTTAATTTGTACATATGCAATGTTGACACACACCGACCCGTGAGTAATTTGAACCGTTACACCGCTAGTATCTATAGTTACTATGCTGGGCACTTTTCCCATAGCGAGTTGAGTGTAAGTTATTGATTGCACCTATTACACAAAGCACAACGCCTGGTCGCGAGTGTGTTTCTGAAAATATAACTACAGAAAATGATTTGCATTGGTTACTAAACACATTCACGTCCATGCATTGTGTTTTTGGTGACTGCAAATGTGTTATGTAGCTAACGTTAGCAAGTTAGCTGCTATGGAGCTAGCACGCTATGCGCTAATGGCTAACAACCAGCTGCTACCTCAGAATCTAGTTTGAGCTATTAGTATAGCCCAGTAGTATACCCCGTGGGAGCCAAAAGAGTGCTTTAGTACATGCACAGTTTATGAAGTGACATGATGTAACAGCGGTTTCTGCTTAATCAACAAATTCACGTGTATTGCGCTGCCCACGTGGAAGCTTATACAGCGACAGTATTTATGACATTGATAACAGACAATTGAGCTTATCAACCACATGGGGGAACCATACACCAAAACGGCTCATTGTTGCTTTAAAGGTGCTGTGTGTAATATTTAGGAGGATCTACTGACAGAAATGCCATGTAATATACATAACTATGTAATCAGAGGTGTATAAATTGGTTACATAATGATGCATTATGTTCTTATTACCTTTGTATGAGCTATTTCTATCTACATACTGTACACCGCGGGTCCCCTAATGGCTGAATACACTACAAGACTGAACAGAATCTGAACATAATTTTAAAAACCAGGCATCATACACTTGCCGACTTTGTAAACGATTAAGGCTAAAATACACTACACGACTGGTATCATACACTAGCAGCGTTTCCGAACGCAACAAACACACGCCTCATTGCAAGGAGAGGAGACGCATCCCAACAAATATGGATGTGCAGAAGATAGGTGCAGTAGTTACTGTAACCTCGTAACTGCGTGCCTCTGTTTTGGTCAGCGTATTACCACGTCCGGTTTCTGTAGCAACTCGTCATACTCTACTACGTGTTTGTTTGCAAAAATCCGAAACGGTGATATTTGACACTGAATATCCATAGACATGCTCTGCTGTATCAGAAGAAGCTTTATTACCAAGTATGTTTAAACACACAAGGAATTTGACTTGGCGACAGTATGGGATTCCTTTTGTGCCAATAAAAATGAATGCAAACTTTTAAAAAACGAACAAAAATATACAATGAGAAAGAAAAAAAACACTTTGATAATGAAAACAATAAACTCAGTTGCAAGAATGTGACATGATTTTCAAATAAACTGCTATTTTTCTTAACAATTTTCTAAGTTTCGTTTTTGGAAATAATAGTTTTGAATTCGCTGCTAGATTTTTCATTTGCGCTTTCCTAGTTTTCGTTTACGCTTCTCAATTTTTCGTTCGCCTTTCTGGCACAAATCTCACGTGTGGGCGGGATTTATGGCCACTTTACTTTCATTGGTTAGTGAGATTTGGATTGACAGCTCCCTGACCAGGAAGACGATACTGAAGACAGTGCAGCGGATTAGAGAGCAATCTGTTTGCGGTTTTCTGTATTGTATTGTTTTAGTGTTTGTACTTAAATTACTTTCTTATTTTGTAAGTATATTAGCAGGGTTGCCAACTTTCACGCACTTGGGGCACACAGTGGGACATGCTTCCAGGCTCTATCACGCCGTAACAACAAGCCAACGTCGAGCAAATACAGGATAGATAGCCATATTCACATGCAACTTTACGTGGGTTTAGAGGCCGTCAAGACACAGTCTATAATTGATCATTTCAATGATATCAGGAAAACGAGATGCCTAGTGAGTTTTGAGGAGATATACAATAAAGTGTTATGCTTCCAGTTCATATTTCTAATTTATAGATTATAATCGTGGTGGCATTTTATGTATCGTTTCTATCTTTAAATGTTTGTTTATAGTTTAAGAAGTCTCTCTTCTGCTTTTCTTTAACCTGTTTTATGTAGGTGTGTAAATACATAATGAAATTGTTGTTTGCAAAAGGCAGACTAAATTAATAAAACATTCTGAAGGCCTCTAATTGTGTCATCTTATGAATTTGTTTTGTTGTAGCGTTTAAAAAACATAAATGTCATTTGAATGTATTGGTAGTGTTTTATGAGGTGTACTTTCTGTGAATGTAAAGAAAGGGGTATAATACTGTACATTCACCATGAGTTTAAAAAGAATGATACAGTACTTACTTATACGTGGACTTAATATTTTACAAACCCGATTCCAAAAAAGTTGGGACACTGTACAAATTGTGAATAAAAAAGGAATGCAATAATTTACGAATCTCATAAACTTATATTTTATTCACAATAGAATATAGATAACATATCAAATGTTGAAAGTGAGACATTTTGAAATGTCATGCCAAATATTGGCTCATTTTGGATTTCATGAGAGCTACACATTCCAAAAAAGTTGGGACAGGTAGCAATAAGAGGCCGGAAAAGTTAAATGTACATATAAGGAACAGCTGGAGGACCAATTTGCAACTTATTAGGTCAATTGGCAACATGATTGGGTATAAAAAGAGCCTCTCAGAGTGGCAGTGTCTCTCAGAAGTCAAGATGGGCAGAGGATCACCAATTCCCCCAATGCTGCGCGAAAAATAGTGGAGCAATATCAGAAAGGAGTTTCTCAGAGAAAAATTGCAAAGAGTTTGAAGTTATCATCATCTACAGTGCATAATATCATCCAAAGATTCAGAGAATCTGGAACAATCTCTGTGCGTAAGGGTCAAGGCCGGAAAACCATACTGGATGCCCGTGATCTTCGGGCCCTTAGACGGCACTGCATCACATACAGGAATGCTACTGTAATGGAATCACAACATGGGCTCAGGAATACTTCCAGAAAACATTGTCGGTGAACACAATCCACCGTGCCATTCGCCGTTGCCGGCTAAACTCTATAGGTCAAAAAAGAAGCCATATCTAAACATGATCCAGAAGCGCAGGCGTTTTCTCTGGGCCAAGGCTCATTTAAAATGGACTGTGGCAAAGTGGAAAACTGTTCTGTGGTCAGACGAATCAAAATTTGAAGTTCTTTTTGGAAAACTGGGACGCCATGTCATCCGGACTAAAGAGGACAAGGACAACCCAAGTTGTTATCAGCGCTCAGTTCAGAAGCCTGCATCTCTGATGGTATGGGGTTGCATGAGTGCGTGTGGCATGGGCAGCTTACACATCTGGAAAGGCACCATCAATGCTGAAAGGTATATCCAAGTTCTAGAACTCAACTCAACTCAACTTTATTTATATAGCGCTTTTACAATTTTCATTGTTACAAAGCAGCTGTACATGAGACAATTGACTAAAGCAAAAATATAAAGTTGTACCTGCAAAACAAGAAAAGGTTGAAAACAAGAAGACAGACAACCCACAACAAAACACTCCACACACACAAAGCACACGACAACACACAACAAGAGACACAAGAGCCACACACACACACACACACACACACACACACGTACGTACACAGACAAGTACGCACACACACACACCACGCTCAGTGAGAGCACACATTTAGGATAAAGGAGAGAGAAGCACAGGTCAAATATAACAGACTATAAATTCCTATATGCAATATTAATTAAGTAAAACTTTAAATTCTAAAGCAGCCCCCCGGTCAGGCAGATAGTGCAAAAACAGTATGCAAACGGTGGCGAGGAACCCAAAACTCTAATCGAGAAAAAAAACCTCAGGAGAACCCAGGCCCAACCAGGGGATTCCAGTTCCCCTCTGGCAAAAGCTGCTGCCTCTGCACAAGCTCCAGAGAACTTGCACAACAAGGCTAAATAAAATAAATAAACTTAATAATAAAATAAATTATAGTTTAAGATTATCATTTAATCTAATAGCATTATATTATTAATTAACATCTTCATATAGAACAACATATGCTCCCATCCAGACGTCGTCTCTTTCAGGGAAGACCTTGCATTTTCCAACATGACAATGCCAGACCACATACTGCATCAATTACAACATCATGGCTGCGTAGAAGAAGGATCCGGGTACTGAAATGGCCAGCCTGCAGTCCAGATCTTTCACCCATAGAAAACATTTGGCGCATCATAAAGAGGAAGATGCGACAAAGAAGACCTAAGACAGTCGAGCAACTAGAAGCCTGTATTAGACAAGAATGGGACAACATTCCTATTCCTAAACTTGAGCAACTTGTCTCCTCAGTCCCCAGACGTTTGCAGACTGTTATAAAAAGAAGAGGGGATGCCACACAGTGGTAAACATGGCCTTGTCCCAACTTTTTTGAGATGTGTTGATGCCATGAAATTTAAAATCAACTTATTTTTCCCTTAAAATGATACATTCTCTCAGTTTAAACATTTGATATGTCATCTATGTTGTATTCTGAATAAAATATTGAAATTTGAAACTTCCACATCATTGCATTCTGTTTTTATTCACAATTTGTACAGTGTCCCAACTTTTTTGGAATCGGGTTTGTAAAGGAGACTGTATGCAAGAGCGACATCGTCATCCTCTCCTCAGCTGGACACAAGTCACCCTCAGGTACATTTATGTAACCGAGATAATAAAATCGCTAAAGGTTTCTCTGTACAGTAACTATGCAGCAATGTTTTCATTTAGCACGTTAATTTCTCACAACCCAATAATCTGTAACGTGTCTTTATTGGATGTTATAATGCAAGTTGTTTGTTCCTTTTTAAGAAAATTATCTTAATAGGCCATAAAATAATACCTGACAAAAAATATAAAGCACACAATGAACGCGCTTAGTAAAGACAGAATTGCTACTGTACAGGAATAAAACTTTTAGTGATTTTCTTTATTATCTGAATTACATTCATTTACCTGAGGATGAGGAGGACGCTTTAGCAGTTTATTTGAAAATCAAGTCACATTCTTGCAATTGAGTTTATTGTTTTCATTATCAAAGTGTTTTTTTCTTTCTCATTGTATATTTTTGTTCGTTTTTTAAAAGTTTGCGTTCATTTTTATTGGCACAAAAGGAATCCCATACCGACAGGAGGTTCCAGTGCAGAATAAAGTAAACACATAGTGCAAATATATGTGATAGTGAGAAGACGTTTTGCGTATTTAACACCCACCATTCAGTACACAAAAGTAGTATTACGGCAACAAAAGACTTATTATGTTCTGCAATTTTAACAAACCTATACCTGCAGATGCGTTGTGTGTTTATATGTTTGCAGAGTGATCTCTTTATGTGTTGCCATGTTTCGCATGTTTCTTGGGAGGATCATTTAGGCTGGGTTTGTAAAGCGATTAGGTTTATATAGATATAAAAGCGGGCAATTGCGGGAATAGATATTTTTAAATCTTTCATCAATATAAAGCATTTACATTTGTACTTTTTATACAAAGTTTTTGTTTGCCGTTGTTGTTTTTTTTGGTTAAATATGGCAACACGCGCAAGTAACCGCTTGCATCCTGTGATTTATCACACCACACATACAGAGTGACATCTCTGATGCATGTTTATCAGTGGTGGACAGTAACGAAGTAAATATACCCGAGTACTGTACTTAAGTACACTTTTTGAGTATCTGTACTTTACTTGAGTATTATCTTTTCTGAGTACTTGTACTTTAACTTCACTACATTTGAAAGACAAATATCATGCGTTTTACTCCACTACATTTATAAAAAGGTCCAAAAGTAGAAAATGGTTTCTATGCAGCGGGTTTTCCGGTGTGCGCAATTTATCTGGCTTGCGATCTTCCACCCAGCAAACAATTTTTGGTTCCCAGAACGTTCTGGGAACGTTAGCGCATGGTTCCCAGAACGTTCCCAGAACAGATATTCTAACGTTCCCTGTTGGTTTTCCAGGAAAGTTTTCTTGACGTTAATAGAACCTTCCCTGTAGGTTAGGGGAACGTTCTCCTAACGTTAGCGGAACGTTCTCCTAACGTTAGCGGAACGTTCTCCTAACGTTAGCGGAACGTTCTCCTAACGTTAGGGGAACGTTCTCCTAACGTTAGCGGAACGTTCTCCTAACGTTAGCGGAACGTTCTCCTAACGTTAGGGGAACGTTCTCCTAACGTTACGCTAACGTTCTCCTAACGTTACGCTAACGTTCTCCTAACCTCTATGTTATGATGAATACAAATAAGTCTAAAATCATGTGTTATAGATTGTTGATTGCTCAAAGAACAAGAACTGAGGTTAAATAAATCAACATTTATTAAATTAAACTGCATAAACAACCTTAAACAACATACAAATAAAACAAATAGAAAGAAAATAATAATAACTTTAAGACGTTAAACTAATTGGTAAAATTTTATTTTAAAATAATAATATAATTACTATTTATTAAATGTAGAATGAGATATATATATATAAACTACATAAAAAACCTTAAACAACATACAAATAAAACAAAATGAAAGAAAATTATAATAACTTTAAGACGTTAAACTAATTGGTAATATTTAATTTTATACATAACATTATAATTACTATTTATTAAAAGTAGAATGAGAAATATATAGGCTACAATTCATTAAAATACAGAAGCACCATCAAGTCCACTATCTTCACTTCCGCATCATCTGAAAACAAAACAAAAAGGAAACGAGTAAGACGGATCTTAAACACTGTAGTTGAAGTGAATAATTATTATGTGAAATAGTTATTAAATGCAGTGTCGCCAATGACTGATGTTGATCGTTAATACTGCCTGCAATTAATTTACAGTACAGGAATTTAGCAGAGGTTTAAACCTTTAGAAAATAAACCAAGAACCTTTTGTTCTTGTATTCTCTTTTTAAACATGGCCTGGTGCATGTAGGCAATTGGGAATTGCACTATACATTGGAAACCTTCATGATACATAAAGCGAGTTAACTACAACTACAATAGGTAAGTCCATCTTTCTTATGCCCTTTAGTGTTTGTTTTTCTCAACCGTAGTACGTTTAAATTCATTGTATAATTGGATTCTGTATGCAGTGATTAGAAGTAATTGACAAAAAGTAATAATACTAATTTAACCACATTTATCAGTTGCAGTTAGCTTTGTCCATATATTTGAGCATTCCCTGCATTACGTTTCTAAATCTTTTTGTGATGTATACAAAATATTTTAATCATATTAATACAGAATCTGTATAGCTTGACAAGCTATAGTATAATTTTCTTTTTATGTTGTTCAAATATTGTCATGTGGCATTTGATTATTTAAAGAATAACCTACGGTAGAACATTCATCTTTCTCTGCTGTCTCCAGTCATTTAATCATGGCGAGATGTGGAATCACACTGTTCTTAAAGCCACAAAGTTTTGCCTGGCTGTCAGTGCAGCCAAGAAAAGCATTTGTTGTTCCTGAGTTTTGTAATAACATTTTAACAATCCTGCCTGTAGCAAACAGTATTGCAATACAACACTTGTTTATAAACAATACATATACTGTTGTTGTCGGAGCCAGCCAGTCAATTCTGCAGTACAACTCCTGCCAGTTTCAGCCATAATCTTTACAGCACTACTATCCCCAGGAAAAGTGTATACCACTCAGCGTTAATGCAGTGGTTGATTGCGGCATGCATTTGTGGGAACTCGTAATAATAAAGGAAATCAAATTGACTGCTTAAAATATGATTGCTGTTTCCATCCTCTTTCCCCTCTATTAAAATGGCACTGAGAACTAACAGGTGCAAAGAAAATCCTTGTTTTTTTAGTAAACACATTAAACATGTTTAAATTTGCATATATTTTTCTTTGAAATGTAGATGGGTTCTATAACAAAACTTATGTGACATGTAATCATGGCGACAGTGTAACATGCAGTGACAGTGTCCCCCTGTATCGTAATGCTATTATGATATAATTCCTGTATATATATATATATGATAAGGAATAACCCTTGCTGTTTTTGCTGTTGCTGCTGCTGCTGCTATTAATCTACTATTATTTTTGCAGGTGTTCATCTGTTAGGACCAAGTGTCAGCTTTACAGGAAAGACACAGATGGGGTGAATTAAAAAATGTTTCCCCAACTTCAGCATAATTCAAATGGACACACTCCATCCCTGACAAGCATTGTTTTAATTGTCTTGCAACAATTCCCCTGATGTTGGGAGTGAATGAGTGCTTTATTTTCCCTGTATTGATTCTGCATAAGCTTATTATTTGCCCAGTCATTTCTCTTCTTCCATATATTTGATTTTTTCCCTATTTAATAAAACTGTTAAAGCCTCTTGTAATTGTAGTGATGTGTAGTTTACTGTTTGTTTAGGCTTGCCTGAAAGATGATAGGCCAGCTATGTCTATGTAATGGTAAACCCCCAAAAATATTTAAAAAACATCTACTGCCTATTTTTCCAGTAAGCAGAGTACAGAAGTGTTTGCCTCTATATGTTGTCACTAGTGTAGTGTTTAGTCCCTCTGTCTTTTAGAGACAGGGCAGTATTCTGTACTTAATGTACTGTCTTACAATAACTGAACTCATGTTACACTTATCAGATGGCAAAATCCATGATTCAACACTGTAAAACTGTCAATAAGTATCGATAAATTCATACAAAAAACACTGATGCCACACATGGGATTTATACATTTGTGATATTGATAATGTGCTTGTAATTGCTCCTTGAAAGTAAAAGTGGTTCCAGTTCTACACTTTCCCTAATCTTTCTGACCTGATTCGTAATTTGCTTGAAGACCTGAATGCAGACTTCGGAAAATGGTAAGTAACAGAAAAAACTTTGTGCATGCGCGCCCGCATTGCCTGATAATGGTAATGCTTTGTCAGGCTTAAAAGGATCACATTTGGTAATTTATATTTAGATATTTTTTAAGAGTTAAATAGTGTTACGTTTTCATCTGTGTTTGTATGGTGCTTTTAAAATTAACATTTTTAATGTAGGGTCACAGTAAGTCTTAATGTTAATTAAGTTTATTTTTAATGCTATTAGTTAATAACCTAAAGGGAACCTGTACAGAACGTTCCCTGCAGGTTATATTTTGGTTTTATTGTTACTCCAAAAAAAATTACCTGCAGGGAACGTTCCGGGAACGTTAGCTGTTGGTTAGAAAAACGAACCTGCAGGCTAAACTCGGCAGGAAAATGGATCTCGCGGGCCAGAGTTGAGAACCACTGCGTTAACGGAATGAACGAGTGACTAGAAAAAGACGGAAAGCCGTGGTACTGACAGATGTGGTAGCTTACTGTTACATGTACATGAAATGTAGGTAGGGAGTCAATCTTATGATAAGTTAGTTCAGTGGGTTTCATGTGAAAGCGGCAGTTGTTTAATTTGAAGTAGTGAAACCGATCTCCTTTTTCCTGCTGCACTAGGTAAAGATTTTTTCATATTTTTAAGCATAACGTTATTTACATTTAGGTTTACTCGTTTAGCTTTAATACATTGACCGGTTAAGTAAAAATAATTACCTCAGGAAAACGGTGCAGCTATGCGCGCACACGTAAATGCCTCGTTTCGCGTGCCCGCGAGTTGAGTTTAATTGTTGTGAGAGAACTTTGTCTATTTCGTCTTTAAAAACAATTTTAGTGTAAAGGGTTAAGTAATACTTTTGCGGTATTGGGATACTTGAAAGCGGTGTGAAACGAACTACTTCCTCTATGTGCCCGTATTAGTTTTACAATTTGGATTTTCTTACCTTTTTCTTAGTTTTAAATGTCATTTACAATGACATTTAAAACGTAAAAGCTCACTACAAATGTCTTTTTTATAGGCTGGTTAAGTAAAAAAAGTATTTTACCTCAGGATAACTGACGGACCGGTGTTGTGTAATATTCAGTTTCCGTGAAAAACTGTTGCAGTGGGCGGGGTTATTGTGAATATTCATAGTTCGTTCCGCGGTGGGCGTGGCCTTTTGAACTGAGCGCAAGCGACTGCAAAGGAGTGTCCTGTCTGCTCTTCCCTAGTTTGGTGAATTATTTCGTTAAGGTAATAAAGGCGAATGCTCATATGCCCCGGTTTAGATGTACAACTGTTTATGTTATTCACATAATAGGCTAAAATGCTTTTTGTTTTGCATGTGCTTTTATAAAAACGCTTTCTCGTGGCCATGTGGCAATGTTTTTGCTGTGTAGCTAACGTGGATGTTACTAAACGATACTAAATCAAATCGAACACATTTCACTTTTTTTGGCGTTTATTTTCAAGCAAAACTGGGCCATAGTTGCTGTTGTGTTTTTTCTTTTCATAACTTATATTTACTGCAATTAATCTCAGATGTGGTTCGATGAATGGTCAAATAAAGGTTTTTTTTAAATGTTCTCCGGTGTTGTTTTGTGTTGACTCTTGTCGGTTTTTTTGTCAAGAGCCTTACAACAATTCAAAAGAACAATGAGCAGGCGATAGGTGTTTATGGGTGTTTTCCTGTGAACTAAAAGGCCATTTAGGAGAAGGGAGAACTAACGACAAAATTGACATTTTAAACATATTGCCCATAAAACGCTTTGCTTCTAGTACTTATACACACACACACATACAGAGTCAACTTTTCCCATTTTATTCATGCATAAACACATTAGGCGTTACCAGAATCCATTCATTACAAAAATCAATATTATTCTTTTTTTTTAAGTTTTAAAGCAGCTTTACATAAAAAACTATGAAAGAATTTAGATGGAGTACATTCGCAGCACAGCCAGAACGAGTGCATCCATCAGTCAAAGGGATGGCATCATCTCTCCACTAGGACTATAATTCAACAAACCAAGGATATGACATATCATGTGTCACCCATAAGCCAATGGATGAAAAAGTATTCTCAAGGTGCAGTTGAGAGGTAAGCATGATCTGTTTGATGTGTGGAAATGGTTGTTTTTTATCATAGTCATTGGTGGGTTTGTAAGTAAATAGTGACATCTTTCAAAATTTGATCCATGTTTCCCCAGACCTTAAGGAAATTTGTATAGATTAAAATTTAACAACGATGATAACTTTAATGTTTGCCACACATTTAAGCGAAGTGACAGATGCATCCATACAGAATACATTTTAGTGTAATTGTAGTAGTATTGGTTTTTCCATTAAAACTAAAGGTATTACCTGAACATAAACATTTCTCACAATAAGTATATACATATATATATGTATATGAGTTTTTAAATGTCTTACCTGTTTCCCCATCCTTTTTTCTAGTCAAATGACTCATCCAACTCAATTCAACGGCCTCCTAAGAAAGAAGACGCTGTTCAGTCTTGTAATTTGTATTATGTGGCTTCCACAGATTGAGTCTACGGAGAATTTGTAATCTCCATCTACTGAATAGCCACTTGAATAAGCATCTGCTGTCCTGATTTTGTGAGCTCTGCAAGAAAATTCTCAAACAGGAGTGTGCTGCATGCAAGCATCAAGACAGATGAAATTCATTGTTTCTGGTGGTAAATGCACAATAGGCTGGATTTTGTACATCATGAAGTATGTGGTATTTGCTCAGCAGACATTCACACTTTTATGTCTCCTCCGTCTACGACTGGTTGGTCAGTATTCACTTCAGCATGGTCCTAGCAGTGTACAAAGAGTGAACTAGGACAGGTCAGTAGGTTTTCACCTGTCAGTGTCACCTCAAATTTATTTTAAACCTTTAGAAAATAAACCAAGAACCTTTTGTTCTTGTATTCTCTTTTTAAACATGGCCTGGTGCATGTAGGCAATTGGGAATTGCACTATACATTGGAAACCTTCATGATACATAAAGCGAGTTAACAACAACTACAATAGGTAAGTCCATCTTTCATATGCCCTTTAGTGTTTGTTTTACTCAACCGTAGTACGTTTAAATTCATTGTATAATTGGATTCTGTATGCAGTGATTAGAAGTAATTGACAAAAAGTAATAATACTAATTTAACCACATTTATCAGTTGCAGTTAGCTTTGTCCATATATTTGAGCATTCCCTGCATTACGTTTCTAAATCTTTTTGTGATGTATACAAAATATTTTAATCATATTAATACAGAATCTGTATAGCTTGACAAGCTATAGTATAATTTTCTTTTTATGTTGTTCAAATATTGTCATGTGGCATTTGATTATTTAAAGAATAACCTACGGTAGAACATTCATCTTTCTCTGCTGTCTCCAGTCATTTAATCATGGCGAGATGTGGAATCACACTGTTCTTAAAGCCACAAAGTTTTGCCTGGCTGTCAGTGCAGCCAAGAAAAGCATTTGTTGTTCCTGAGTTTTGTAATAACATTTTAACAATCCTGCCTGTAGCAAACAGTATTGCAATACAACACTTGTTTATAAACAATACACATACTGTTGTTGTCGGAGCCAGCCAGTCAATTCTGCAGTACAACTCCTGCCAGTTTCAGCCATAATCTTTACAGCACTACTATCCCCAGGAAAAGTGTATACCACTCAGCGTTAATGCAGTGGTTGATTGCGGCATGCATTTGTGGGAACTCGTAATAATAAAGGAAATCAAATTGACTGCTTAAAATATGATTGCTGTTTCCATCCTCTTTCCCCTCTATTAAAATGGCACTGAGAACTAACAGGTGCAAAGAAAATCCTTGTTTTTTTAGTAAACACATTAAACATGTTTAAATTTGCATATATTTTTCTTTGAAATGTAGATGGGTTCTATAACAAAACTTATGTGACATGTAATCATGGCGACAGTGTAACATGCAGTGACAGTGTCCCCCTGTATCGTAATGCTATTATGATATAATTCCTATATATATATATATATGATAAGGAATAACCCTTGCTGTTTTTGCTGTTGCTGCTGCTGCTGCTATTAATCTACTATTATTTTTGCAGGTGTTCATCTGTTAGGACCAAGTGTCAGCTTTACAGGAAAGACACAGATGGGGTGAATTAAAAAATGTTTCCCCAACTTCAGCATAATTCAAATGGACACACTCCATCCCTGACAAGCATTGTTTTAATTGTCTTGCAACAATTCCCCTGATGTTGGGAGTGAATGAGTGCTTTATTTTCCCTGTATTGATTCTGCATAAGCTTATTATTTGCCCAGTCATTTCTCTTCTTCCATATATTTGATTTTTTCCCTATTTAATAAAACTGTTAAAGCCTCTTGTAATTGTAGTGATGTGTAGTTTACTGTTTGTTTAGGCTTGCCTGAAAGATGATAGGCCAGCTATGTCTATGTAATGGTAAACCCCCAAAAATATTTAAAAAACATCTACTGCCTATTTTTCCAGTAAGCAGAGTACAGAAGTGTTTGCCTCTATATGTTGTCACTAGTGTAGTGTTTAGTCCCTCTGTCTTTTAGAGACAGGGCAGTATTCTGTACTTAATGTACTGTCTTACAATAACTGAACTCATGTTACACTTATCAGATGGCAAAATCCATGATTCAACACTGTAAAACTGTCAATAAGTATCGATAAATACATACAAAAAACACTGATGCCACACATGGGATTTATACATTTGTGATATTGATAATGTGCTTGTAATTGCTCCTTGAAAGTAAAAGTGGTTCCAGTTCTACACTTTCCCTAATCTTTCTGACCTGATTCGTAATTTGCTTGAAGACCTGAATGCAGACTTCGGAAAATGGTAAGTAACAGAAAAAACTTTGTGCATGCGCGCCCGCATTGCCTGATAATGGTAATGCTTTGTCAGGCTTAAAAGGATCACATTTGGTAATTTATATTTAGATATTTTTTAAGAGTTAAATAGTGTTACGTTTTCATCTGTGTTTGTATGGTGCTTTTAAAATTAACATTTTTAATGTAGGGTCACAGTAAGTCTAAATGTTAATTAAGTTTATTTTTAATGCTATTAGTTAATAACCTAAAGGGAACCTGTACAGAACGTTCCCTGCAGGTTATATTTTGGTTTTATTGTTACTCCAAAAAAAATTACCTGCAGGGAACGTTCCGGGAACGTTAGCTGTTGGTTAGAAAAACGAACCTGCAGGGAACGTTCCGGGAACGTTAGCTGTTGGTTAGAAAAAACTAACCTGCAGGGAACGTTCCGGGAACGTTAGCTGTTGGTTAGAAAAAACTAACCTGCAGGGAACGTTCCGGGAACGTTAGCTGTTGGTTAGGAAAAATATAACCTACAGGGAACGTTCTGGGAACGTTAGCTGTTGGTTAGAAAAACGAACCTGCAGGGAATGTTCCGGGAACGTTAGCTGTTGGTTAGAAAAAAACTATCCTGCAGGGAACGTTCCGGGAACGTTAGCTGTTGGTTATAAAAAAACTAACCTGCAGGGAACGTTTCGGGAACGTTAGCTGTTGGTTAGAAAAAACCAACCTGCAGGGAACGTTCTGGGAACGTTAGTTTTTGGTTAGGAAAAATATAACCTACAGGGAACGTTCTGGGAACGTTCCCCTATGGTTCCCAACGAAAAAACCAAATGGGAAACATAGGGGAACGTTCTGTGTTTGCTGGGTACCTGGCTAATAAATTATTATGTTTGAATTAATTCTGTATTGTTCTGAGAATAAACTTTAGTAGTTCACGCTATATCCTTTGTTACCGCAAATCTACGTTCAGGTTAGTGACGGACTAGAATCCTGTATTAGGTGGAGCATTGGGCACGCCAGCTGAGATTTTAGAGCTCCGGCTAACTACTTGGCATTAGTTTAAGTGTAATTAGACCGTAGGGGCTATCGTTTCCGTTTAGAACAGCACATAGGTTGTCTGACCAATCTAAATAGGGCAAGTAACCAAAACCTCTGGTTATTGTAATATTATTCTAACTAAGTGTACATAGGAAACTATGGCATGATGATTATATAAAGCTACCGTCAGAGGAAGTAAGATTGGTCTATTTATCTCTATGGAGTGGTCATGACTTCTAGTTGGAAATAATCATTACTTTAATTAAGTTGTCAATAGTCTAAGGGGACTAGATCAAATAATGTTTCAGGAAGTGCTGGTTGGAGAAGGCCATCTGAGCGTTACTAGTCATAGAAACCTCTGGCAGTGACCAAGACTGGCGAGTTTGTGACCGTGAGATCCGCGTATAACGGCCGGCGCGAGACTCTAAGCGACATTGAGAATCGGATGAAGGAGTGTAATTTAGAATAAAACAGAGGAATCAGACATCCGTTCAAATTTCACAATTATTAATGATAAAAGTTAAATGTAAATGAGAAGTCCAGATATTATTAAATTGGAGTCAGATAAAATAGAGGTAATTAAGTGAAATGTGCTTTCATACAAATACTGTTTCCCTAAACAAAGGAAGACAAGAACACGTGTGAAGCCTTCGCCCTGGATACCGTCATTGGACCAGTGGGTGGTGCCTTACACTGGCTTTGAATGTCCATTTAGCACATGACAGACTTAGCTCCCTTCGCTATCATATGCTAACGTTATCCTCCTATATATACGGTACATGTACGTCAATTCAGACTGTTGATAAATATTACTTACATCGGCAGCTTTGTCTCTTTCAGTTGGTCTTGATCCCTCTTGAGGAACAACTTTGAAGCTAATCCTTCTTGTACTGTCCCTGGTTGATAAAGCACCCCAGCTTGAAGTGATTCGCGCAAACAAGCAGGTTTTTACTTATGGTTTCTGAGGGATTTCCACTAAAAATAAAATAAATCCACTCCTGTCTCTTCCGAGGTTAGGACTCTGTGGGCATTGCATGTTGTCCACAAACTTTAGCCATGGCGTCAGGTACACTGAGTGGGTGGAATTGTGTAGATTAAGGGGCGGTAATATTATAATTAGAGATGCACCGATTGCAATTTTCTTCGCCGATTCCGATTTCCGATTTTATTACAAGTGAAACCCGCCGATTCCGATTTTATATCCACAAACTATAATTGACAGTATACTGTATATAAAACCATATTAACTTTTCTTCAATACACATTTTTTTATTTTCATTGAATAAATGATTGAACATTACAATTTCCCCAAATTTCCCTAAATGCAGTTCTCCAAGCTGCATTAAATTACAGAATCTTTTCTTTCCCAAACAACTCTTAAATTGAAGAACTCTGTGACTGAAAAGAAGAACAAATAATAAAATATAACTAAACATGCCACTTAATTTACCTTTTTCATTTGTGTACTCATCTCATAAAAGTCTAAGATAACAATAAAATACTTGAACTTTATTCTTGTCTGTTTGAAACTAACATTGCATTATTTCATTTTTTCTGAAATGTAAAATAAATTGTCTTTATCTTGTGTCTGTAGTATTAAAAGAAGTGGGTTGGTTTTGCTGCAACTTCAATAAAAAAAAGTTAAAAATCTTAAAAATTCTACTCTAAAGCTGTATATGTATTTGCAGTTTTTTGTGTTAGTAAAGAACTCAATCAGATATATATCACATATATTGGTTGATTTATTCATTTTTTTATATTTTGGATTTTTAAAAACAAGTAGAAGTCGTGTTGAATGTCATTTTACCTATGTTGTATTTCGGGGAAACTATGAGTTTAACCACAGTAACATACGTATAATTAATTGTGATTAACCATTAACTATTTTATACACTTTACCTGATGCAGCAGAATTAATAATAGCGACAGACTAAATGTACTCGTCCAGCGAGTGATCACCAGATATATCAACTCTAAGAAATATTACTTTCCTGGCCTTGGAAAAACAATATTCTTACTGTAGTACAGTACCACTTCAGAAATCTTAACGAAGCAGTTTAAGTGACGTTGATATGTGATAAATAATCACAGAAACGATTTGAGCGTGGTTACAAATGCGGTTTTATTTACTACACTAACGGGGAAATAGAACCAACTAACTAACGAAGACCAAACACTAACAAACACGTAAAAGCAGTAAAGAATGAAAGAAATAGACAGAGCAAAGAATGGCAGTATTAAATCAGCTATTCGCATCTGCATAAACCATCAAGGACAATCTCCTTATTTAAAAAGGGGCAAAGTGTTAAAAATGGTTTCAAATAAGCGCAGCTATTTAGAAATAGATCAGATACTTGCATTGGTTTCCTGGTTGTGCAGGGATAAGTTCTGGTGCGCGTACAAAAAGGTTTTGGAGTCCTGATGAGTTCTAAGCGAGCGGGTGAGTCCGTCAGATTCTTTCTTAGAGCCGGATTGGCTGACGAAGGTAGAACGAATTTAGCCGAAGCAAACTGCCGGAAGAAGCTGTCCCCGATTTTTTTTTTACAAAAAAATCCTGCAGGAAATCTTGAAGGAAAAATCCTGCAAGACCTGCAGATTCCTGGAGGATCCCACAGGATTTTCGTGATCATTTTCCTGTGGGACTCCTGCAGGAATCCTACAGTAAACACAAAGGACTCCTGAATGAACCCTACAGGAATCCTACAGGACTCCTGCAGTAATCCTACAGGAAAGCTAAAATGTTCAGGTCCTACAGGACTTCTGCTGGATTTCTAATGAACTATTATGTATACTCATCCTGTTGGAGGGATATTCAGGGCCTTCTGTATAACAAAACACTTTTAAAAAGCAATGTTATGTTAATACCAACAAAAAATGAAAAACGACTTCATAAAATGTTCATTACTAATTATTTATTAGTCAAAAGAGCATGGAAAGATGAGACAAGTGGGAAGAAAATGAACACTCTGAACAGAATGTGGCCCATCATTCTGCAGAAACCAATTACTCTGGACTCTGGAAAAAGAGAGACAAAACGTAGCTAATAAAACATGTATAAATAATACATGCTATGTTGTAGTGAATTTGCCCTCACCTCTTATGTCCACTCAGTGTTGCAGCATAACAGTGTCCTTCTTATGTTGCCTGAGAAATATAAGTATACAGTACATATATAAATGCTCAAACATAAGGTACTGTAAATATAAGAACGGTAAATGATCATCTTACAGATTAGTTGTGAAACAAAATGTGTATAACACTTATAATATTAAACATAAATTAGAATGTAAAACCTGCTAAGAAGTTTATGTTCATCATTATTATTTTTCCCAAAAAGCAGCCCGAAGAAGCTTTTGGGGAGTTGCTGGAAATTTCTTCTGAACAGTGTCTGAAAGAGAAATGTAAATACACTTTAGTGTCAGATACTTGTTATGAGAGAATTTCAGGAATAATTCACCCAAAAATTATAAATGTTGACATCATTTGCTCGCCCTGCAGTTGTTACAAACCTTCATGCATTTCCTTGTTGTGCTATACACAAATCACAAAAATTTGTAACTAAGCCGTATAAAAGTGTTGAAGGTCTTTAAAGGAATAGTTTACCCAAAAATGAAAAAAAAAATTGGGTCACCATTGACTCCCATAGTAGTCTTTTGTCCTAGTATGTGAGTCAATGGTGACCCAATTTTTTTTCATTTTTGGGTAAACTATTCCTTTAAAGACCTTCAACACTTTTATACCTACAATAAGTTCCACTTGTGTGGGTCCAAAGTAAGAATGGCTTGTGATTCTTTGTTGGCATTTCAAAATTTTCCAGAAAGGCTATGGGTAGCTAACATGCTCCTTCCAAAAACAGCCTAAATCCTTGATCATGGCTGACCATGATGTGCCCCCTCTACCACCACACTTGGAATGTATCCTTCGCAATGTTTCATTTTCTGTGGATTTCAACCTGTGCAATACACATTAAATAATAAATTGAATTGGCAATATTTTTAATCTGTGTTTTACAAAAAAACGTATGCTTTATTAAATCACACAAAACATTTAATATACTTATTTAAATGGTGTGAAAATAAAATCTAAAAATTGTATTCTCACATGGTCCAGTTGAACTATGTGAAGGTTTAGTAGCACAGCAAGCTCAATTTGAGAGACAAAATTAAAGCCACAGAACAGCAAAAACACACATGTTGTCTCTTAAACAATGTTAATATGATTTGTCAGGAAGTAATATTTTACTTTTTTAAATCTCTTCTGGACTTGATGGTGGGCTGTTTTCTGGACTAAATATTATTTTACTTTTTATTGCTCTCTTTCAGGCTGCTTGCACTCCTCTTTTTGCCTTCTCTCTGACTCCATCTGATTTAGACGTTTCAGTAGCTTGTGCTCCTCTTTTTGCCTTCTCTCTGACTCCATCTGATTTAGACGTTTCAGTAGCTTGTGCTTATTTTCTGTACAGGAAAGGTTCATTATTTCAAATGAATAGTTCAATCAGGAAAAAATAAAATATACATGCATTCACTTATTCACCAATCTCATCATTCAGCTTGAGAATAAGAGCAGGAGAGCTTTCATCTTCATACTTGACATCAACAACATCCCCCTTGTGAACTACAGATTGAAGAATTTCTTTTCTCTTTACAATGTCCAGAGACGCGTCCATTTCTGCACTGTAAAAAATTTTAAGCCTTCACAACAAAAAAATCTTAATACTAATTTCCCCATGCTTTTTCTTGTTCACTCAATTTTTTGAAATAGAAGTCGTACTGACTTAAAATAATGAATTGGAGATACAAAAAATAATTCATTGGGATAACTCAGGATTATTAGTTGTACTGACTTAAAACAAGTACTGTAATTGGAGAAACAAAAAATAATTAATTGAGGTAATTTAGTATTATTCGTTTTCTTGAGAGGTACAAACAAATTATGCTTAAATCATTAGTTGTCACAACATAGTCAAGTTTACATAATGAACAACATAACAAATTACTTTTGTTGGCTGAACATAAAGAATATAAATTGGTTATTTAAAAATAAACAAATATTTTTGTCTTTTACTACAATTTGAGTAAACTTTGATCAAACAACTGCTTGAACAGTTTGAGTTACGTTGGGTCTGCACTTACACCTCAACATTGAACACACAAATCTCAACCATGGTAACAATCAAAAACCATCATTCATTAAAAAAACTCTAAACACAACAGATAACAAACAGTAACAACAAGATTAAAGTATAAATTATTCCAGCAAGAACTAAAACACTAATCTTTAAAAGAAAAACAAATAAGAAACACCGAATTGAACATGCTGCAGTGCATCTTGGGAACTTTCAAACTCTTGTTTGTTCATTGTACATTGACGTAACTCAATTTTGTTTACATTTATAGAGGTCTTTTTGAGTGAACTTGCAAAGAATTTTTCACACAACTCATATTTTTAAGTTAATGAAGAAAATGTTTGGTTACAATGAATGAACTTATTAAAAGAAGTTCTGTGAACTTTTTCATGGACTTTTGCTCAACCAACACAACAAAATTAGTTGTTTGAACTTTTTTTGAGTTGGGTTTTTTACAGTGTGTCCATTCAATTAATGCCCACATTTTGTCTATAATAGCAAAAAAGGGACTAAATTTTAAAACAGACAGACAGACAGATGATAGATAGACAGACAGACATTTTTTTCCCAATAGCAATACAAAACCGTTATAACTTCATTGTTCCTTAATGTTACCACGGTAACATATTTGCAAACATGTAACGTTAACTCTGTTAAGAAATCTTGTGTATTGGTATTTTTTCGATGTTTTCACTACACCATTGTTTTAGGGCAGGAGTCTTCAACTAAAATTGCTTGAGGTCCAGTAAACGAACATCCTTAACCAGGATAATTAAATAACAAAAAACATGAATTGATGGTTTTTGGCAGACCATTTTTCTTTTCTTTTCATATCTATACGATGGCATAACAATGTCTGACAACAATATAATGAAGGAAACTGTGCAAAATGCCCTAATCTCTAAACCTGCACTGAACATACATTCATTTCAACATGAACAACTTTAAAAGAAAACTAAAGTGTTGTTTTCTGCTGAACTGAGATGAACAAATAGCAGCATCAAGTTGTGACTGATCATCCTCTGATAACATTTCAGCTCTTCTTGTGGCTGTTGCAGCTGAAAGGGAGGTTTGTTTAATATTTTCTTTTAGTTCATGTCTTTATTTTCCTTCTAAAAGTGTTTCACACGAAGCCTCCATGCACTCTTTTACTATTTCCCATCAGTAAAGGGCTTGGTATGTTTTCCTAAGATCCACTGTATTCTTAGTGAACATGCATATGCTGGTTGTTGGGCGGTAGTGAGTGAGGGAGGACCCATGTAGATCGCTACTACTGGTCTTTGAGCTAATATATTTTCCGTGTCCTTACCTCGGACTGCTGCGAGTAAGTTTCTTCAAAGTGTCTACGTCTAGTTTCATAATGCCGTTTAAGGTTTCCACTTTTGACAACCGCGACAAACTCCGAGCAAATGAGACAAACCGGTCTCGTGCATGTCGATGCAGGAAAAATAAATGCAAATCTCTCGACCCATTCATCTCGGAAAACATGGTTTTCAGAGTCAACTTTTCTAACTTTTGAAAAGGACATTGATTTTCAGTCACTGACAGTTAAATCTGTCTGCGCGCTGCAGCGAGTCTGTCGCGGCTCTCTTCACTCGTCGACGTCTGACTGAACATAGCAACTGTATATACAGCAAATGGTTTGGTCCATTATTCCCCTGTGTTGTTCATGCAATTGGTATGGGCCAGGGGCGGTGTGTATGGTCCTAAACTGAATAGTGCAGGTGCCGAGTAAAGAGTCTGAACATGAAAACAGCTCTGTGTTTATGTGTCTTCTGTTAACATGCAGATTAATGAAGAGCACAACAGCAACAGTGCGCATATGTTAACTGCTACTGAGCGGACCTTGATGTGCCTGGTATAAATTTGATTTCATTAGAAAATAATGTTCGGCGTTCATTTATTTATTACGTCAAAAGGCTTTGAGGTCCGGACAGACGCATCTCGCGGTCCGCATTCGGACCGGAGTCCGCTAGTTGGTGACCCTGTTTTAGGGTTGTAAATAACCCTCAGTTATTAGTTTTAAATTTTACACAATCAAAAATTATTCTGATATTATTTCTCGTAATTCTATATTGTCTTAAGTATAGTGGTGTCTATTTTATTTTGAAATGTTATTTTACCCGCTTTAAGTTATTCTGCCTAGAGACCCTTATCTGAAAAAAGGCGACTTGCCGGAAATGCAAACGGACCGCTCGCGCGTGGTAGAGGATATACACGGAAGATCGCAGAGAGACGGAGACACGGAACCACGCGTTCACGGATTCACGGAGTTTAATGATACAATTACGGACAGTTTCAAGTGAATTTAGGCATCTAGTCACTGTTTGTTGTTTATTTTTGTAGTGGTTTTAGTATTTTTTTATTTGTTGTTTAGCACCTGGTTGGAAGGGAGAACAAGGTATTCATGTATATTTATACTCATATAACTTAGCGTGTCTTGCCTCTGTGATTGTTTTGTATGTATTTGCTTGATTTATGAGTCATTTTATGTTGGCTAGGATAAATGTTAGTATTAACTTCGTAATTTTGCTATATGTCAATATCATTTATTCATCTTTTCTAGCTCTTACGTTGTTGTGACGTTGTTGTGAAGCTAATAAGGACAATAAACAAAGGAAGAAAACCGTACAATATCAGTGCCAGAGCTACATCCTTTATTATTTCTTCCGGGCTGCTACAGTAAGAGCTTGCTTTCAGCAATTTCATGCACTGATGACAACACTGATCGCACAATATTGATGCAAGGAAGAGGCTCTCCTGTAAGAAAAATGGAAGTATCTGCCAGCATGTCTTTACAAAGGGATACAGATGTAGAGCAGACGGAACCCCCTTACGAAGGAAAAGACGAAGAGGAGCTACGCCGCTCTGTTCGCAAACGGATTCCAACAGACAGAATGCTCGTCTATCAAGGTGAGGAGGCGCAAAAGGCAGAGAAAAGGTTTGGACATCTGTATGATCAGTGGAAGGTAGAGGCTCGCAAGGCAAGAGAGCAGCTGAAATCAGATATTTCTGAGAGCGAACTTGCAACACTCATAGACACCTTAGAGAAGGAAAGGGATAATGTGATGAACAGGTATGAGAAGGTTCGAGTCCACAAGACCCCAAGCAGCGAAACCAGACGACGGATAGATGCATGTGAAGCTGTAACCAAGGACATTGTGAAGATCGCCTTTGAGAGGATCTCAGGTATTGATGGGCACTTCGATGATGCAAGGGTACGACAGGGTCTTTGTGAGCTGCTCGATCGAGACTACGCCCGCTCTGTCTATGGATCAACAGTCTCAAACTCCAGATCCAGCTCCACATCTAGTGTACCTATAAGTCAGTCCACAGCAAGATCTATGGTACTGGTCAAACGAACAGAGGCAGCAGCTGAGCTAGCAGCTAAGGAAGCAGAATATGAAGCGCTTCAGCAGGAAAAGAAAATGAAGGAAAGGGATACAGCTTTTGGAAGAGAAGCAAAGGCGAGATCTTGATGCCCAGAAGGAGGAGTTGGAAAGACTGCGTGCAGGAAAAGAGATAAGAGCAGCAAGAGCGAGATTGGATGTCTATAATCAGGAAGCAAACATTAAGTCTGCAGATAACCACCATGTTAAGCAAACCCCCAACAACAAAACGTCATCGCCACCTCCCAATGCTGATGTGTCTTATCTTGCACAGGCCGTCCAAGACAGTATGACATTGAACAGACTTCCTACACCAGAGCCTACAGTCTTCAATGGTGACCCTATTCATTTCATTGAGTAGAAAGCGTCCTTCCAGTCGCTCATTGATAAAACGCATGTCTCCTCAGCAGATAAGCTATATTACCTGAAGAAGTATGTCACCGGTCCTGCTCGGAAGGCTTTAGAAGGCATGTTTTATAGAAATGACGAAGAAGCTTACAAGGACGCATGGAAAAGACTTCAAGATCGTTATGGACAGCCCTTTCTCATACAGAGAGCATTCAGAGAAAAACTCGCAAGCTGGCCCAGAATTCAGTCTAAGGATGCTGACGGACTCAGAAGTTTCTCAGATTTCTGTAATGCATGCAACGACGCTATGCCTTATGTGAAGGGACTAGAAATCCTGAATGACTGTGAAGAGAACAGAAAGCTTGTTAGCAAACTTCCTGATTGGGCGGCTGCCCGCTGGAATCGTCAAGCTACCCAAACACTGATTGAAACGGAAGAATTCCCAACCTTCCATGATTTTGCCAGCTTTTTGTCAGCTGAGGCTGAGATACCCTGCAACCCCATTACTTCCTTCTATGCTCTTCAGGCGGAAGCAAATAAGGATAAACATAACTTCAAGTCTAGTAAGAACAAGGCCAATGTCTTTCATACGAAGATGATCACACAGTATGAGGATCCAAGGCCCACTATTCACGTCACTAAGCCATGTTTGTTTTGTCAAGACAGTGAACATCAAATTTATGATTGTTCTAAGTTTACTTCGAAACCTCTAGAAGAAAGGAGACAGTTCATCAAGGACACAAAGCTGTGCTATGGATGTCTAAAGCTCGGTCACAGTGCTAGAGATTGTCGACGCAGACATATCTGTAATACATGCAAGGGAAGACATCCTACTTGTTTGCATGAAGACAGCTTCATTAAAAGAATCAAGTCACCCATTGTTCAAAACTCTGAGCATGCACGCGAGAAGGTTAAGACAACATCCTTGAGTGTAGAATCGGGAAGTACATCTGCCAATACCTCCATGATTGTTCCCGTGTGGTTGTCCTCACAAAGTGACCCAGTTTCGGAGAAGCTCGTCTATGCTCTATTAGACACTCAAAGTGACACAATCTTCATCGAACAAACAGTTAGTCAAGGCCTAAATGCAGAGAAATGCCCAGTGACTCTTCGGCTTACTACCATGGTAGGAAAGGATCTCCGTATGTCAAGTGAGAGAGTGTCAGGACTCAGAGTCAGAGGCTTTAATTCTGCAGTAGTCCTAGAGCTACCCCCTGCATACACAAAGCTATGCATCCCCGTGGACCGTACGCACATTCCCACAATGGATACAGCCAAACGATGGAAACATCTCTCTACCCTGACAGATAAAATTCCCCCACTTCAAGACTGTGAGGTTGGTCTGTTGATAGGATATAATTGTTCCAGAGCCTTGGCACCCAGAGAAGTGATTCTTGGAGCAGACAATGAGCCGTATGCTATTCGCACAGACCTGGGATGGAGCATCGTGGGGCCTTCCTTAGAACATCATGAAGCACTAAGCGGTGTTAACCTATGTCACAGAGTGTCTGTCAAGGAAGTTCCCTCTGTAACACCTACAGATCTCATTCGAGTATTGGAATTGGATTTCAAGGATACTAATGAAAATGCAAGGGTGGTTTCTCAGGAGGATATCTTGTTTCTGAAAAGGTTAGAAGAGAACATCAAAATGAACAAAGACCAGCACTTGGAAATGCCACTTCCTTTCAAGCAAAGACCTTGCCTTCTGGACAATAAAACTCTTGCAGCTGTGAGACTTCAACATCTCAAACGGAAATTAGATAGGGACAAGGAATACAAACAACACTATGTGAAGTTCATGGAAGAGATTATCGAGAAAGGCGATGCGGAAAGAGCGATTGATGAAGGGAAGGAAGGAGAAAATTGGTACATTCCACATCATGGAGTGTTTCACTCAAAGAAGCCAGGGAAATTTTGTGTAGTCTTCGACTGCTCAGCCCGATACAAAGGAATCAGTCTAAATGACCACCTGCTCACAGGCCCTGATCTGATGAATAGACTGACTGGCGTTCTGTTGCGATTCAGACAACATCCAGTAGCCTTGATATGTGACATTGAGCGCATGTTCCCTCAGTTCCACGTTGATGAGGCAGACCGAAATTACTTGAGATTTCTCTGGTGGAGCAATGGAGATTGCAACTCTCCGCCACAAACATTCCGTATGAAAGTGCATCTCTTCGGAGCATCATCGTCTCCAGGGTGTGCCAACAATGGATTGAAGCATCTTGCTCGAAAGGGTGAACATTCACACTCCCTCGGTGCAAAATTCATCATGAAAGATTTCTACATGGATGATGGAATTGCCAGTGTCGAAAACACAGAGAAGGGCATCCAGCTGGCTCAAGAAGCTCTTCAGCTTTGTGGACTGGGAGGTTTGAGGTTGCATAAGTTTATATCTAACAACAAGACAGTCTTGGAGAGTATACCGCCCGGTGACCGTGCAGTAGATGTTACCGCAATAAATCTTTCCCTCACGAATCAGCATTTGGAGAGAGTCCTGGGCATTTACTGGGATCTCGGAGAGGATAGCTTCAGATTTCGTGTTAACCCCAAAACTCAACTGACAACACGTAGAGGTATATTGTCCACAGTGGCCTCGTTGTTTGATCCCCTAGGGTTTCTTGCACCATTCGTGCTCAAAGGAAAGGCTGTTCTTCAAGAAACATGCAGAAACGGCATGAGCTGGGATGATCCTTTGCCCAGTGTTTTGCTGCCAAGGTGGGAGCGATGGAAGGTTGATTTGTCCAACTTAGAGAAGGTCAACATACCTCGTTACAATGTCCCAGCTGGGTTTGGGAAAATCACAAAGAGAGAGATTCATCACTTCTCAGACGCTAGCAAGAGTGGGTATGGCCAATGTTCGTACCACAGAATCAAAAACCAAAAGGGTGATGTCCATTGTTCGTTGCTCGTGGCAAAATCCAGAGTAGCCCCACTCAAGATCACAACAATCCCTCGGCTAGAGTTGACTGCGGCAGTTGTGTCAGTTGCAGTGGATGATATGTTGAAGGAAGAGATGGATCTTGCAGATGCCGAGGCATATTTCTGGACGGATTCCAAGGTGGTATTGGGGTACATTAGCAATGAAGCCCGGCGCTTCCACACATTTGTTGCAAACCGAGTTCAGAGAATTCATCGCAGTACGACTCCCCAACAATGGCGATATATTTCCTCGGATGAAAATCCAGCTGACTATGCTTCACGAGGCCTGAGCGTCGACAATCTTGTCACCTCCAACTGGTTTACTGGACCTAATATATTATGGGAAAGGCACTTACCTCCCTCTGCAGAAGTTGATACACAACTGCCAATTGGAGATCCAGAAGTCCAGAAGGCAAAATCCCTGAATACTCAAGCAGTAGGGTGGCCCTGTTTGTCTGATCGTCACACAAGCTTGTCTTCATGGTCCAAGGCAGTCCAAGCAGTAGCACGTCTACTCCGTAGAGTCAGGAAGGACAAGTCGAGAGACCACAGTACGGTAGCAGAGCGTGAGGATGCTAAGCGCATCATCATCATGGACTTACAACATCAGGTGTATTCAGATGAAATATCCATGATAAGGAAGGGCAAAAAACTACCTTGTAGCAACAAGCTATACTATCTTGAGGCCTTTGTGGATCACGATGGACTACTTAAGGTGGGAGGAAGACTCTGCAACACTTCTGTTCCTGATTCCATTAAGAATCCAATCATAATTCCGAAGGAACACCACCTTACAAAACTCCTGATTGCTGATTGTCACAAGAAAACTGGACATCAGGGTAAAGGCCTTACTATAAACAACATCAGGTCGAGAGGATTTTGGATTCCGGGAGTAAACAGGACTGTAGCCTCCTTCATACGCCAGTGTGTAAGGTGTCGTAAGCTTCGCGGACCTCCAGTAGAACAAAAAATGGCTGACCTGCCCTCTGAGCTTGTAGACCCATCCCCTCCATTCACCTACTGTGGAATGGACTGTTTTGGTCCATTTATCACCAGGCAAGGCCGCAAATTATACAAGAGGTATGGACTTCTTTTCACCTGTTTCTGCTGTAGAGCCGTCCACATTGAGATGCTGGATGATATGTCCACGGATGCCT